>NC_041016.1:37843596-37905866 GCF_004193775.1 Glycine soja | reverse complement strand
AATAGAGGAGCAAGGGGAATAAGTGCATATTAAGAAAAAAAATAAGAAAATAAAAAGAAGTAAGGATAAAAATTAAACATGAAGAGTAGAACCAAGAGTTTCATCATTCTTGTGCCATTTAAGATCTTATTCACTCAACTTTATTGCTTTTCTTTTTTTTTTTTTTTTTTTTTTTTTTTAGCCTTTGAGAAACAACATTCATTCAGCATGTCCAACATTAAACCAATATACAATGTACATCAAGTATGGCCCAAAATACATCATGAAGCATAGCCAACAAAACAAGTTGTCCAATGAAACAAAAATCCCCCACACTTATTCCCAAAACAATTCCAAAGCTCCAAAATTCCTTAAGGATATGGTAATATCATGGTTTTTCACTTAAGCTTGTAGTGAGCTTCAAAACAAGGAAAGGGAAACAAGGCTCAAAAGGGCTATCAAAGGAATTAATTCAAGGTAAGTCCATTTGGCTAAGCTTATAAGAAAAAATTGCCTTAATCATTTCCAAATATGCATGTGAATTAAGGACGCATCAACAAGAATCAAGCCAAGGCTATTGTGCAAGCAATCAATGGGGCAAAACACACCAAATGATTATAATGATGGATGGCTCAAATTCTCCCAAAGGTAAAATCATCACTTTCAAATTGAGCTTTCAAAACTATCATGACATGTAGAGAAGAATCAAGGATTTCAAGTCACAAAATGTCAAGAACTTTTATTTTCAAAACAATTACCCATTTCTTGAACATATCCTATAATTCAAAGAAAAACATGCAAAGTCGTACGTGCACACAAAATTGACCCAAAATATTAAACTGAAAATCCGACGAAACTAACAACATTAACAAATTAACACAACTAACAAATTAACAAAACCAACAAAACTAGCAAAACCAAAGAACACTCCCCCCCCCCCATACTAAAACAACACATTGTCCTCAATGTAGCATAATTAAAAGATTAAAACAATTAAATCATCAAAGAGAATCGGACAAGTGTAATAAAAGCAAAGAAGGAGATAGGAAAAGAAAAACTCCCTAAGTCATGGTGGAGGAAGAGTAGGGTGGAGTAAGGAAGTCTCTTCCACCACTACGTCCACTAAAGAAGGGTTCGTGAGGAATGGCTTAAGTCGATGTCCGTTGACCTTGAAGCTCTTGTTTATGGAGTCGCTTTTGATCTCAACTGTACCATAAGGAAAAACATTAGTAACAACAAAAGGACCAATCCACTTAGACCTCAACTTACCACTCATGAGTCCAAGCCTAGAATTATACAATAACACTTTTTGCCCAACCATGAAGTCTTTTTTAACTATCATGCTATCATGGAACTTCTTGGTCTTTTCTTTGTAGAACTTGGCATTCTCGTAGGCTTCTAGGCGGATTTCATCTAACTCACTCAGTTGCAACTTCCTTTCCTTGCCAGCTTGATCCATAGAGAAGTTGCATGTCTTCACTGCCCAGTATGCTTTGTGCTCAATTTCCACTGGAAGATGACATGCCTTTCCAAAGACAACCCGATAAGGAGACATTCCTATGGGTGCTTTGTAGGCAGTCCGATGTGCCCAGAGAGCATCATCAAGCCTGGTACTCCAATCTTTCCTGCTTGGCTGCACAATCTTCTCTAGAATTCTCTTGATTTCCCTGTTAGAAATTTCTGCCTGTCCATTAGTCTGGGGTGGTATGGTGTGGATACCCTGTGTACCACCCGTACTTTTTAAGCAGGGCATGCATTGTCCTGTTGCAAAAATGGGTTCCTTGATCACTAACAATTGCTTTAGGTACTCCAAACCTGCAAAACAGATTAGACCTAACAAAGTTTGCGACAACTTTAGCATCATTAGTTCTAGTGGGCTTGGCTTCCACCCATTTTGAAACATAGTCAACTGCAAGGAGAATGTAAACATAACCAAAAGAGACAGGAAAAGGACCCATGAAATCTATACCCCAGACATCAAACACCTCACAAAATAGCATAGGTTGCTGAGGCATTTGTTGTCGCCATGTAAGTGTATGTCCTGCTCTCTAACACTGCTCACAAGTGCTGCAGATCTTCCACGCATCTTTAAATATGGTGGGCCAATAAAAACCACAATCAAGCACTTTGCGAGCTGTCCTTTGAACACCCAGATGACCTCCTGGTGCGGAAGAATGACAGAACTGCAGGACTGAGTCAGTCTCATGATCTGGAATGCACCGTCTAATGACCTGATCACTGCACAATTTCCACAAGTAGGGGTCATCCCAAATAAAATGCTTAGCATCACTTTTAATCTTATCTTTTTGGACCTTAGATGCTAAGGGAGGAAAAACAGAGGCAACTAAATAATTGACAATGTTAGCAAACCAGGGAGTAGAAAGAGAGTCAGAAATACTATACAATATATACAAATGATCATCCGGGAAATCATCCCGAATAGGTGAATCTGCATCAGAGACACGTTCGATCCGGCTCAAATGATCAGCAACTAGATTTTGTGCTCCGCTCCTATCACGGATCTCCAAGTCAAACTCTTGGAGCCAGAGCATCCATCGGATCAACCTAGGCTTAGAATCAGCCTTCTTCAACAAGTACTTTAGAGCTGCTTGGTCAGTATAAACAATAATGCGAGTACCAAGCAAATAAGATCGAAATTTTTCAAGAGCAAAAACTATGGCTAGAAGCTCTTTCTCAGTAGTAGTATAATTTGCTTGGGCAGCATCTAAAGTCCTAGAAGCATAATATATCACCCTGGGCAATTTATCAATTTTCTGAGCAAGGACAGCCCCCAATGCATAATTTGATGCATCACACATAAGCTCAAAAGGGGCTGTCCAATCGGGTGCCTGGATGATGGGGGTGGTAGTCAACGCTCTTTTGAGGCAATCAAAAGCCTCTTTGCATCTGTCATTAAAGTCAAACTCCACCTCCTTTTGCAACAAGTTGGACAGTGGAAGGGCTACTTTGCTAAAATCCCTTATAAAGCGCCTGTAGAATCCTGCATGACCAAGAAAAGATCGCACCTCTCGCACACAAGAGGGGTAAGGCAATTGTGAAATAACAGAAATTTTTGCAGGATCTACTTCAATGCCCTTATTGGAAATAATGTGGCCTAAAACTATACCTTTCTCAACCATAAAATGACATTTTTCAAAATTTAGAACAAGGTTAGTTTCAATGCATCTATTCAAAACTTTTTCCAAACTATTCAAACAACCATCAAAAGAGGATCCATATACAGTGAAATCATCCATAAACACCTCTATGCAATTTTCTAAAAAATCACTGAAAATACTAATCATGCACCGCTGGAAGGTACCAGGGGCATTGCACAGGCCGAAAGGCATCCTCCTATAAGCAAAAGTGCCGAAGGGGCAGGTGAATGTGGTCTTTTCCTGATCCTCAGGAGCAATAGTAATTTGCATATAACCAGAAAAACCATCAAGGAAACAGTAGTGGGATTTACCTGCCAGGCATTCAAGCATCTGGTCAATGAATGGCAGGGGAAAATGGTCCTTTTTGGTAACCTGGTTCAGCCTCCTATAGTCAATGCAGACTCTCCAACTGTTCTGCACCCGAGTAGGAATCAGCTCCTCCTTCTCATTTCTGATCACTGTGAGGCCAGTCTTTTTCGGGACTACCTGGACGGGACTCACCCATTGGCTGTCGGAGATAGGATAAATGATTCCAGCTTGCAAAAGCTTGGTTATCGCCTTCTTCACTACATCAAGAGTCACCGGGTTGAGTCTTCTCTGTGGCTGTCTTACTGGTTTAGCTCCATCCTCTAAATTTATTCGATGCATACATGTGGATGGGCTAATACCAGGAATGTCCGCCAGGGTCCAGCCTATAGCCTTCTTATGCTTCTTGAGCACTGACAACAACTTCTCCTCTTGCTCATCAGCAAGGGAGGCAGATATAATCACTGGAAAACTCTTGCTATCATCCAAGTAAGCGTATTTTAAATTTGATGGCAGAGGCTTCAATTCTGGTGTGGTCGGCTGGACAGTGGTAGAAGGAGATGGTTTCTCAGCCTTGACCTCATAAAGAAAGTCAGAGGTATGTGTACTTCCTGAAACATGGTTCGTCCTATCTGACTCTATAAAATCAATCTCAAGAGGTAAAACACCACCACCAGGCATGCAATCAATATCACTCTCAGATTCACTCTCAGCATCAAATTCAGACATATGATCAAGTACAATTTCAGACTCAATGCATGAAGAGTGAGAGGCATGCAGATTAGAATAAAGATCAGTCATGTATTCATCAACAACATGGTCAATTATTTCAGCATGAAATACAGAAAGATCTTCAGATGGGTATTTCATAGCATCCAGAATATTAAAATGAACAGTTATATCACCAAACTCGATAGACAGTGTGCCTGCATAAACATCTATCTTAGTTCTAGCAGTTTTCATAAAGGGTCTGCCTAGAATGATGGGAACTGATCCATGAGAAAATCCATCTTCCATATTCAAGATATGGAAGATCAGTTCACCAACTCTAACTAAGACATCTTCTATGAAACCAACAGGATAGGCAACACTTCTATTAGCTAAATGAATTACCACATCAGTTGACTGCAAGGGACCTAGAGATAGAGAATTAAAAATAGACAGAGGCATAACACTAACAGAAGCTCCTAAATCTAGCATGGCATTGTCAAACTTACTATTCCCTATGATACAAGGTATGCTGAATGTACCTGGATCTTTGCATTTTTCAGGAATTTGAGGAACAGATTTACCAATCAATGCGGAGACATTTCTGCCCATGCTAATCCGTTCACTTCCTTTAAGCTTCCGCTTATTAGTGCACAGCTCCTTCAAGAATTTGGCATATCTTGGAATTTGCTTTATTGCATCCAACAGAGGTATGTTTACCTTTACCTTTCTAAACGTTTCCAAGATCTCTTTCTCTGCCTCTTCCATTTTTTTGTTGGAAACTGCTCTTGGAGGGAATGGAAGAGGGGGAATGTGCTGCTTCTGCAAATCAGAATTACCTGTGGAAGAAGATTCACCTGCACAGAAATTGTTAGGTAAATTTTTGTCATCACCTTTTTCTGGAATAGAGTGAAGTTTGGCAGGTTCATTTGCAGATGAGGAAGGTGCTACGGGTTGAGGTCCTTGACATTGCTTTCCCGACCTCAATGAAATGGCACTGACATTTTTGGGGTTTTGGACAGCTTGAGAAGGCAGCTTGTCAGAATTCTGGGACTGTTGTTGATTCAATTGAGTAGCTAATTGTCCCATCTGATTGGTTAAGCTCTGAATGGAGGCTCTGGTCTCTTGCTGAAACTGCATGTTCTGCATAGTCATTTGCCTCACAAGTTCTTCGAGGGAAGGTTGTGGAGGGGCCTCAACTGTTGGCTGTTTCTGGGGTTGTTGCTGTTGTTGGATTGGTGGAGGAATGTATGGTCTGCTTGGGCCAGCAGCATTTTGGAAGGAAGGAGCAGGCTGCTGTTGTTGCTGAGGGCTGGACCATCTGAGGTTAGGGTGATTCCTCCATCCAGGGTTGTATCTGTTGCTGGAAAGGTCATAATTGTTCTGCTGTGGTTGATTTTGCTGCTGAGGTTGAGGAGGTCTATTGTAAATATTTGCAGCATAAGCTTCAGGCTGCTCAATTGCTCCAGGTTGCTGCATGGAAGGGCAAAGGTCTATATGGTGGTCAGCAGAGGAGCACAAACCACAAACCCTTGCGACAGGTACAGATTTCTGATTCAAGGCCAGCTGGGTTACCAAGTTGACCAACGCATCCAGTTTGCCTTCAAGCTTCTTAGTTTCAGATGATGCAGATGGGTTTGTAGCTACCTCATGCACTCCTCTAATGACTATGGCATCATTTCTGGCACTAAACTGCTGGGAGTTGGAGGCCATCTTCTCAATTAAATTTCTGGCTTCAGCAGGAGTCATGTCTCCAAGGGCTCCACCACTGGCAGCATCTATCATACTTCTCTCCATATTACTGAGTCCTTCATAAAAATATTGGAGAAGAAGCTGCTTTGAAATCTGATGGTGGGGGCAACTGGCACATAGTTTCTTAAATCTCTCCCAGTACTCATACAGGCTCTCTCCACTGAGTTGCCTAATACCTGAGATATCCTTCCTGATGGCTGTGGTCCTGGAAGCAGGGAAAATTTTTTCTAAGAATACTCTCTTAAGGTCATCCCAGCTCGTGATGGACCTTGGAGCAAGGTAATACAGCCAGTCCTTTGCCACTCCCTCTAATGAATGAGGAAAATCCTTCAGAAATATGTGATCCTCTTGGACATCTGGGGGTTTCATGGTAGAGCAGACAATGTGAAATTCTTTCAAATGTTTGTGCGGGTCTTCACCTGCAAGGCCATGAAACTTTGGAAGCAAATGAATCAGTCCAATCTTAAGAACATATGGGACATCCTCATCAGGGTATTGGATGCAGAAGCTTTCGTAGGTGAAATCAGGTGCAGCCATTTCCCTTAGAGTCCTCTCACGAGGTGGAGGTTGTGCCATGTTCTCAGAATGTGCAAAATCAGAATGCTCAGAATCAGAATGCTCAAAATTATAATGCTCAAGATCAGGATGTTCAAAATCACCAATAACAGAATGCACAGATTCACCAGTTATGGAATGCTCAGAATGATCAAAAGGTATAAAATGATGCCTAACTAATCTATGAAATGTCCTATCTATCTCAGGATCAAAGGGTTGTAAGTCAGATGGATTGCCTCTAGTCATACACTACATTCAGCATGCACACAACTAGTTGCCTTGTCATGTAAATAAAGGTGTAGGTTTGAACTACAGCTACCCTCAAATGATATCCAAATGACTTGAAATTTTGTGAGCAACCTTATAAAATGATGAGAAGATAGCACAAAAAATTTCAGACAAAAATTCGAAGTCTAACTATGAAAGCTAAAAATGGTAGGTTAAGAAAAATAAGTGAATAAAACTGGTAAAATAAAAAACTTTTGACAAAATTTGCTAGTTTTTTGGAACATTCAAATCTGACCAAACTAAGGGCTCTAGCTATTTTTCCCACAAAATATGGATTAAAAGAAGTTACCACAAAAAAATTCAGCCAAAAATAACAACCCTAGCTACTAAAACAAAAAATCCCAAATAATTCAGCATGGGTGGTCGCTAAAATCCGTCTCTAGCTGATTTCTACTACTACCCTGTTTTTCCGCAAGCTGATTTCTACTACTACTCTGTTTTCAAGCACAATCTTCACAGCAAAACACCCAAGACTGAAACAGGGGAAACGCTTAATGGTAAAACTGAAACAGAACACACATTAAACAAAATACCAGGACACTAATCAACACTAACGCACATACTAACACAATACTAACAATTAAACATAAAACACGAAAGGATTAAACACACAACAATAGCTAGCTATTATGAACCTTTGGACACTGCTCCCCGGCAACGGCGCCAAATTTGATCGAGGCCGTACCCGAATCAAATAAACATGAAAATGCAGTAACTAGGAAGTGATCCTAGGTCGTTTCCCAACGAGCAGTGACAAGCCAAATGTTCATAATATATTTGCAGTAACAGTAACAGTAACGATGGGGGGGGGGGGGTTTGGTTGTTTGGTAATTAAAGAGCATAACAAATAAAATGGAATACGAAACTACTAATACTAAAAACGGGTTGTTTCCTCTGATTCAGAAGCCACTCTCTTATCCTGGGTTATGGAGAATTCGTCCCTAACAGTCAACCACTTAATCCAACCCTATTTCAATTTACTAAGCGAAAATCAACTTAGGGTTTTCAATACGTGATTAGGCACCACATACACCAGTTAGCCCTTCGTCCATTAAGCATGAACGCAAGTTAGGCTCAGAGGCAATTAATCGAACACGAAGCGTGCACTAATTAATATTCACGAAATTGGGATAACTGGTGAAGGGAAAACTGCCAGGAAACCACATTGCAAGCGAAACCTCAAAGAGAGTTGGGCTTCGTCCTCAAAAGGAACAACACCAGAAAATCTAGCCTTCCATTAATCAATAGAGAACGAAATTATAGATTGAAGAACGAAATTTTATTGCTAAAATGAAAAGTCAAAACTGGAATTGCAAAACAAAAAAGTGTCTAAGAAAAGCCTAAAACTAAAAACGAAAATAGGAGAGAGAAGAAGAGAGAGAGAGAGAGAGAGAGACTAAAACTAAAAACGAATAATCGAAGAGAGAGCCTAAACTAGAACCTTGGTGCTGTTATATAGTTTTTCAGTCCCAAAGCTTACAAATCTGTTTTAAATCCAGACCCATAAATAAATTAAATTCAAATCTAGATAAGATAAGATAAGATCTAGATTAAATAATATCTAGATGAGAAATTCAAATCTAGATAAGATAAGATAAGATCTAGATTAAATAATATCTACATGAGAAATTCAAATCTAGATAAGATAAGATCTAGATTAAATAATATCTAGATGAGAAATTCAAATCTAGATAAGATAAGATCTAGATTAAATAATATCTAGATGAGATCAAATCTAAATAATATCTAGATAAGATAAAGATAAGATAAGATCTAATTTTGTAGAATAAAATAGTATGTCCTCTTCAAGTCCAAGCTCAATTCTGGATTCAAGCCCAAGCCCAATTCTGGATTCAAACCCAATGCTTCATTAATTCCTGAAATTAGATTAAAAACATCAAATTAGCTGAATGGGCCCAAATAATAAAACTGCCTAATAAATTTGACAATTAAGACTAATCAGTATTTAAAATGGGGCAAAAAGGGTTAAGAAATAGGAGAAAATGATGGCACATCACACACCCTCGCCTTCAGAGGGTTACATCCCCTCACCTTCAGAGGACTTCACGTCCTCGCCTTCATAGGGCTACATGCCCTCACCTTCAGAGGACTGCACGTCCTCACCTTCAGAGGACTACACGTCCTCACCTTCGGATACACGTCCTCACCTTAAGAGGGTTGCACACCCTCGCCTTCAGAGGACTACACGTTCTCGCCGTCAAAAGGTCATGTACCTTCGCCTTTGTAGGGCTACACGCCCTCACCTTCAGAGGACTACACATCCTCGCCTTTAGAGGATGACACGTTCTCTCCATCAGAGGACTACATGTCCCCCATTTTCAGAGGGCCGCACGCCCTCACCTTTAGAGGATTACACGTCCTCACCTTCAAAGGGTCATGTACCTTCACCTTCAGAGGACTACACGTCCTCGCCTTCAAAGGGTCATGTACCTTCACCTTCAGAGGACTACACGTCCTCGCCGTCAAAGGGTCATGTACCTTCGCCTTTGTAGGGCTACACGTCCTCACCTTCAGAGGACTACACGTCCTCGCCTTTAGAGGATGACACGTTCTCGCCATCAGAGGACTACATGTCCCCCATTTTCAAAGGGCGACATGCCCTCACTTTTAGAGGATTGCACGTCCTCACCATCATAGGACTGCACTGCCTCGCCTTCAAAAGGCGACACGTCCTGAACTTCGGAGGGCTGCACGCCCTTGCCTTTAGAGGGCTACGCTTCCTCACTTTCAGTGGGCTCCATATTCACACCTTAAGATAATTTAAGGTCCTCTACCCTTAATGCTTAACCGAGACTTGCGCTCCTGGTTAAGGGGCCAGTAGTTTCCCTTTATCAGTTCTTTTTCCTGGGCCACCCCTTGATATTGGAGGAGGGCCAACTGTGCGAGCAAAACCAGAGAGGGAGGCTATCACGCAACTACTATGCATACCGGGGCAAGATTTCACCCGTGTCGCTGCAAAGAGACAAGTGTGGATCATGCGCACCAACATGACCCCTCTTACACAGATATGGATAACGTTGCTATTTAGCAACATCCTGCCCAGCGACCGCAATGCCGATCTCCCCCTGCAGATGTATCAGTTGGTCTGTGTCGTCCCGACATAGGTAAGTATGCATATGGTTCAACTGATTTCTTATACCATCCACTATTTGCAGGGATCGTGCTCACAAGACTCCCAGCGGACCCGGAGAAGTCCAACAGGGTCTTGGGGTTTCCAGCTCTGATTACGGGCTTTTGTCAGTTCTACGGAGTGCCTGTCACCCCCGGCAAGGTCATCAGGTCCCCTACTAATCAAGCTTTCATCAAGAAGTACTACGCCCCCAGGCAGGCGCAGGGCGAAACACCACAACAGCCTGGGGATGGCCAGCAACAGGCAACAAATGCACCGTCGCCACCTCCAGAGCCCCTCAGCTCATCCATAAAAAGGTTAGAGTATTGCCTACGACACATGGCCGACCAATAGGCGACCAAGTCCAAAGCCAAAGGTAAGCAAAGTACTAGGTCCGTGACCGACAAGTCATCAGGCGTCCAGCTCAAGACGTTAAAGAAGCGCTACTAGGAGGCAACCTTGTAACTTTTAAATTTCTGCTTGTTATTTGATCACCTTTTGTTTCTCAAGTCATAGTAGGACACACCTAGTTGCTCATGATCCTAGGAATTTAAATAAAACGAGCACAAGCTCGGGAGGTAGTCATACCTCACAAAATATATATATGTATGTTTAGGTAGAAAGATACCTTCGATATGCATGTATGTAACAAAAAATACTTCACAAAATATATATATGTATGTTTAGGTAGAAAGATACCTTGGATATGCATGTATGTAACAAAAAAATACTTCACAAAATATATATATATGTATGTTTAGGTAGAAAGATACCTTGGATATGCATGTATGTAACAAAAAATACTTCACAAAATATATATATGTATATCTAGGATATGCATGTATGTAACAAAAAAAATACTTCACAAAATATATATGTATGTTTAGGTAGAAAGATACCTTGGATATGCATGTATATAGCAAAAATACCTTACAAAACATATATATGTATGTTTAGGTAGCAAGATACCTTGGATATGCATGTATATAGCAAAAATACCTCACAAAAATATACACATGTTTAGGTAGCAAAATACCTCATGAAAAAAAAGGAAAAAACAAAAACAAACAAGAAAAAGAAATAAACAAATGATAATGATAAAAGAAAAAGAGAAAAGAGAAAAATAAGTTGTCTAGCTGAAAAACCAACATGCTTTTGAAAAGAGATGACTTCCAACTTTTCTTTGAAAAATTTACTGATCATGACTAGTTTTTGGAAAAAATGTGTATACACCTGAAGGGTGAATGCTGTGAAAATTTTCCGAAGACCCAAAATGGACTCGGATAAATGCACAAATTGATAAAAGAACATATTTTGGAAACATTGGGTTGACTTAAAATAGAGGAAATGAATCCTGAGCCCTAGCATCGCATGACCATAAACATTTGACACTTGAGTGTCCACATAGGTGCATGCATGACCAGTTTTGCATAAAATTTCCAAATCATCATGTTTGCATTCGTGTCATGGAAATAATGTGGGGCATCCCTGTTATCCATGAACCAAACCAAACCATGACATGTGTCATGTCTATCCATTTTACAAGCCTTGAGCCAAAAATCCTAACTTACCATAAACATTGACCCAGGGTGAGAATGTCAATCCTTACCCTCGGAAGAAAAAGAGTGGGAGAAAGCAAAAAAAGAAAAGAAGGAAAATTCCCAAATCAAAGAGTGGGAGAAAGCAAAAAAAAAAAGAAAGAAAAGAAGGAAAATTCCCAAATCAAAGAGTGGGAGGAAGAAAAGGAAGGAAAGAAAATTTCCGATCAAGGATCGAAGGAAAACAGAGGAAAGGTGCAGAAAGGTCGTTGGACCAGATGATATCTGAACAATACAGAATTGTCACCAAATAAACATAAAGACGGAAAGGAAACCACGACCTAAAGTGGTTTTCTCCCTTAGATTGCCAACCAAAATCTTGTGCGTCGGTGACTTGTTCGCCTCGCGTAAAACAAAAACAGAAAAGAAAAAGGCCAGAAAACTTAGAGCCAAATTTCCCATCAAAAGAACCCAATTCCCAAGAAAAGTCCTATTGATCCATGATCGCGCATGTAATCTTTGATTTGATAGGAAATGATTTGCAAAGTCAAGTCATGACATATCTATGGTTTGGAATTAGGATGAAACACTTACCTGTGCGAGATTGATACACTTTGAGTGAGTTTTTTCTATTTTTGCTAAACCTAGTGTTTCCTCTAAATGGTCATTTAGAAACGAAATGCTAACATCCAAAATCTCATTTGAGGCTATGGGAGGATTTCATTAGCATACTCCCCTTCCCCGGTAGACACATTGTTTTTCATCCGAAAGGCATATGTTGCTCTGATTAATTGGAAGTTTTCTCTCTTTACTAAAGCATGTTCGCATTTTAGTGAAGAAAACACTGAGACTATTTTTTTTAGTCTCACAAGTTATCCAGAACTACGTAGGTCTGAATTCCTCATTTGAGGATACGTAGGAGCAAGAGCCTCGCTTTTGTCGGCTGCCCCACAAGATCTGTCATACTGACACTGGAGTCACGTGACATGCAGAGATACCCAAGTGGTTGTCCGCACTTTCAAAACTTTCTTTTGCTATCTGTAAGACAGAAAGCCTGATAGCATGCAGAGACTAACGTCGTCTTCTGCACCCTTCGTCAGTCGCGGCCCAACAAGCCCGTTGACACGCGGAGATTTACGTCATCTTCCGCGCTCACAAGATCTGTCATACTGACATTTGAGTCACGCTGACGGGCAGAAATACCCGAGTGGTTATCCGTATAAACATTCTTTTGCTATCTGTAAGACAGAAAGCCTGATAGCATGCAGAGACTAACGTCGTCTTCTGCACCCTTCGTCAATCGCGGCCCAACAAGCCCGTTGACACGTGGAGATTTACGTCATCTTCCGTGCTCACAAGATCTGTCATACTGACATTTGAGTCACGCTGACGGGCGAAAATACCCAAGTGGTTATCCGTATAAACATTTTTTTGCTATCTATAAGACAGAAAGCCTGATAGCATGCAGAGACTAACGTCTTCTTCTGCACCATTCGTCAATCGCGGCCCAACAAGACCGTTGACACGCGGAGATTTACGTCATCTTCCGCGCTCACAAGATCTGTCATACTGACATTTGTGTCACGCTGACGGGCGGAGATACCCGAGTGGTTATCCGTATAAACTTTCTTTTGCTATCTCTAAGACTCAAAGCATGATAGCAAGCTGAGTGGGTAAATGCGCAGATACATATTCTGTGCCCTTTATCATTCAGGAACAACAATCTGAGTGGATAAACGTGCAAATACATATTCTGCGCCCTTTATCATTCAGGAACAACAAGCTGAGTGGCTAAACGTGTAGAAATAGATTATGCGCCCTTTATCATTCAGATTTCGCAAGTTGGGTGATAAACGCGCAGAGACAAATTCTGCGCCCTTTGTCATTCAGCACACCTTTTCGCCACCCAGGCTCGATCGTGTCCAACAAAATGCAGAGACAAATTATGGTCATTCTGCGTCTTGTATCAACCAAGAGAAACAAGTTCGACAGTATCGGAATGATGTGTCGGTACTGATCATTTTCAGATTTTTGCAGGTTCCGCGGGCAGGAAGATTCACTGGCCGAAAGGTGTTTCGCTCGAACGAAATTAGTGTCTTATCTTTACTTCCCTTTTATCTCCAATAAAAGACAAGTAAAGAGGGGCAATTGTCATACCCTAATTTCGTCCGGGGATCTTTGCTTGGTGGCATGCAACTTTCATTTGACCATTTTGAGGTACTTGGCACCCATCGTTAGGCAATTCGTGAAGTTCCGTGACATGCCGAAACTCAAAAGGAAGCATTGTTGCACAATTCGTGAGGTTACGTAACATTCCGTAAGTCAAAAAGGGGATGATTATGTAATCCGCAAGGTTTCATAACCTTACGGGAAAAAAATAAGTGTCGTTACGAAATTCGTAAAGTTTCGTAACGTTACGGAAAAAGAATTAGCAAAAAAAAGGGAAAGGGGGTGTATTTAGTAAAATGGGGGGTGCAAATAGTAATTTTCGAATCTGGCCCTTCTAGAGGTTTTTGGGCAACTTCTTGCGTAAGGTGGAAGCAACCTAGCTCGCCTGGGCGAGCTAGGTGGCAACCATCTCCCCCGTTTTGTTAAAAAATGGGATTTTGGGGCTTCCGGGACACCCATAATGCTTCCGTAAAATTCACATAACCCTAAATAAGCATATTTAACTTAATACGGGTGAGAGGGAAGAGAAAAAAAGAAGAAAATCAAGTCCTATATGCTTCCGTAACTTTTCCGTAAATTACGAAAGAATGGGGGGTGAGCTTATCCAAATTGTGGGGTGCAAATAGCAATTTTGAAATTTTGAATTGGGCCTTCCAGAATGATTTTTGAAGCTGGATTGCTTTTGGAGGAAGCAACCCAGCTCGCCTGGGCGAGCTGGGCGGCAACTTCCTCCCCCTTTTTCCTATAAATAGGCTGAATGGGGCTGTTCTAAGGGTTCCGGATCCCCCTGGTGATGTATTTCAGCTGTTTTGGGTGAAAAAAAATTGTTTCCGTGAAGAAAATCCAAGCTGAGGTGCTTCCGTAACGCTTCCGAGATGTTTCCGTAAGCAAATCCGTGAAGGTTTTCCTCCGTTATTCACCGTTCTTCATCCGTTCTTCGTTCTTCAACGGGTAAGTTTCCAAATCGAGCTTTTCAATTCATTCTATGTACCCGTGGTGGTCCCCATTTGTTTTGTGTACATTTATTCTCGTTTCATTTACTTTCTGTACCCCCTTTTGACGTGCTTCAGTCATTTGCTTAAGTCATTTTCTCGCCTAAATCAAAAATAAAATAAATTTCCGCTGATCGTTTGAATTGTAATATCCGTTAATTTCGTTTAAAATGAAATCTGACTGTTCGGTCATGCCGTAACTACGTTGGAAACCAAAAAGAGGTAAAATAATAATATAATAATAAAAATATCTTTTAGTAAAATAAAAAAAATAAAAAATCAATCGGACGTTTCTCTTTGGGATTTTTCTTTCTTAATCGAACCGACTAATAACCAAAGTGAAACTAAGGCTAAAATAAAAAACCAAAACTTTTCTCATCACCTAAAAAAGCCATTTTCAAAGGTCCAACGCCTTGAAATGGTCTTTCCCGCTTTTATTAGTTAAGTGTAGGTTTCTAAAGGCCTAAAATCAACATGTAACTTATTACCTCTTTCAAAAATAAAGAGAACATTAATGGTCCAATGCCTTAATGTCTTCTCTCTTTTCAAAAGAATCGAAAGTTTGTTTAATGGTCCGACGCCTTAAATGACCTTTCATTCAATAAAAACATGTCTTGCAAAAAGGATAAAGACAACTTAACCAAACACTTTGTTCACAAAGAACTACGTAGGTCTGATTTCCTTATCGCAATTAAGGAATACGTAGGAGCAAGGGAAACACCCTCGTCGACCGCAAAAAGATAAAAAATATAAAAAGGAATAAAGACGTAAAAGGAAACTTAAAAATTGAAGTCATGTTTGCACATTTAATTAAAGGCTGTCGTCTCATGTGACGGACGCGTGGGATGCTAATACCTTCCCCGTGCGTAAATACAACTCCCGAACCTTTCACTTAAAGTTCGTAGATCACGTCTTTTCCGGTTTTTCCGACGTTTTCCTCAAATAAACGTTGGTGGCGACTCCGCGCGTATTCCTTTCTTGGAACACGCACCCGCGAGTCACGCGTCGCCCTCCCGCCGAAGGGTAGGTTGCGACACATGGTAACCTTGACAAATGCATGACATAACCGAGTTGGTGAGAGCCTTGCCAATGTACCATGGCAAGGGGTGTACTCCTAATATTCATCCAACTAAATTGTGTAAGTCCATTGAACTTTGGGAGTTCCAATGGGAGCATGCCCGAATATACAATGAATTAAGAACTAGTTCGATAAGGTTACAAGTAAGACTCATGAGAATTCCACCCAAAGATGATTTTTTGTGACCAAAGGTCATTTGGTTGTTGGTTTTAGTAGAGGAGGGAAACTCACATGCATCCAACATTTTTGCAGAAAAAATTAATGATTTGGTGCTAACAATAAAGATGGAATAAAATGGTCATGACAAATGCTAAGGATGTGGATGGGCTTGTTTGACAAAGAGAAGATTCTCAAAGGATGTTACATGAGTTCAAGTGTATATAAGGGTTAGATTTATATTGAGTCACTACTCTAAGTCTTAATCATTTTGTTGTATATAAGAGGGTAGACTAGGCTTGCATTTTTTTATGTATTATTCTTTTGTATGTGACTATAAGTGTATTATGTATACAATTTCAACGATGTAAACATGTATTTACCTTTGAAGAGTAAAGTGTGAGTGTATGAATGTGGTTTTGATGATGCCAAAGTAGAATTCATACAAGGTTGCTTCAACAAACATTCAAAGGTTAAGCATTGCTTCAAGATTAATTCAAGGTCAAGCAAACAAGATTAAGAAAAAGATAATACCTCAAACAATCTCATTGGTTGATTGGTTTTTGCCTTAAAAAAAATTGTTTCCAAGAGAGCAAAGGCTCTGGTAATCGATTACAAGGAGCTGTAATTGATTACCAGAAGACAAGTTTGCAAACAGCTTTCAAAAAGGGTTTTGAATTTTAATTTTGAATCTTGTAATCAATTATTAGATGCTTGTAATTGATTACAAGTAACGACACTTCGGAAAAACGCTTTGAAAATTCATGACCCTTCAAAATATAACTGTGTAATCAATTACCAGTGAAAAGATTTCAGAAAAGCTTTTTGAAAAGACACATCTCTTCAAACCATTTTGAAAAGGCACGATCGGCCTATATATATGTGTGTTTGACTTCAAAAAGCATGAGAGAGATATTCTAAGAGAACTTAATTGTCAAATGCTCTCTCAACAAATCTTGGCCAAACACTTGTAAATCTATTGAGAATCCTTCTAGGAACTTCAATTTGTATCATCTACTCTAAAGGAGAAAAATCTTTCTATTCATCTCATAGACTTAATTGTAATCAAGAGACTGATTGTCTCTTAGATTGTGATAATTGTAATCAAGAGACTGGTTGTCTCTTGGAGAATCTTGAACACAAGGGAGATGGATCCCAAGGTGTGTTCAAAGTCTATAAAGGATTTATAGAGATAGTGGAAAATCTCAAGTGGGTTACTCGAGGACTGGACGTAGGCACGGGAAGTGGTCGAACCAGTATAAATTGAATTTGTAATTCTCTCTTCCCTTATCTTATTTAGTTTATTGCAATCAATTTTGTTTTGCACGTTTAAAGAACATTATTAAATTGATTATTACTTCTTCTTCTGCATTCTGAACTTATCATCTAAAAGGGGGTTAAAAGCTTGTTAGTAAGAAATTTTGTAAGACTTAATTCACCCCCCCTCTTAAGTTATTAAGGCCACTTATCCTACAAGTGGTGTTAGAGCAGTATTCTTGTTTAAAATTGAAAAACTTCAAGAATAATTATGGCCTCATCTGACTTTCCATTTTCTGAGGGAAATTCTATTAATAGGCCTCTTGTTTTCAATGGTGAGGGTTATCATTATGGAAAACCCGAATGCAGATCTTTGTAGAAGACATATATTTAAATATATGGGAAGCCATTAGAATTGGTCCCTTCATTCCTACAATGGTAGTGGGAAATGCAACTATAAAAAAACCTAGAGAAGAATTGGATGATGATGAAAGAAGAAGGGTTCAATACAATTTAAAGGCAAAAATATAATCACTTCTGCATTAGGCATGGATGAATATTTCAGAGTCTCAAATTGTAAAAATGCAAAAGAAATGTGGGATACATTACAAGTAACCCATGAAGGCACAACTGATGCCAAGTGATCAAGAATAAACACTCTCACACATGAATATGAACTATTTAGAATGAATGAAAATGAGACCATACAAGACATGCAAAAGAGATTTACGCATATAATTAATCATCTTGCATCATTGGGAAAAATATTTCCTAATGAAGATCTCATTAACAAAGTGCTGAGATGTTTAAGCAGGAAATGGCAACCAAAAGTAACAACAATTGCAGAATCAAGAGATCTTACTTACATGTCTCTTGCAACTCTTTTTGGAAAGCTTCAGGAACATGAGATGGAACTTATTAGACTCCATCAACATGAAGAGAATAACAAAAAGAATAAAGGAATTGCACTCAGAGCCTCATCATCTTTTATTCAAGAAGAAAGTGACAAAGAGGACTTGAATGAAATAGAAGAAGATGATGATTTCAGATTTTTTGTGAAGAGATTCAATAAATTTCTTAGAAACAAAGGAAATCAAAGGAGATCAAACATCAATCCAAAGAAGAAAGGAGAAGATTCCTCCTTAGCCCCAAAATGTTATGAATGCGATCAACCTGGGCACTTGAGATTTGATTGTCTTGTCTTTAAAAGAAGAATGGAAAAATCTGACAAGAGAAATTTCAAAGAAAAGAAAGAATACATCACTTGGGAAGATAATGACATGGATTCATCAAGTGATTCAGAAAATGAAATCATAAATCTAGGCCTCATGACCAAAGACTATGAAAGCGGAGAAGAGGTAATGTCTTCTAACTATGATTTATCTATTTCTTTTGATGAACTTCAAGATGCATTTAATGGCTTGGATAAAGAATCTGTCAAACTTGCCTAATTAGTTTCATATTCTAAGAAAACTATTTCAAGTTTAGAAAAGGAAATTTTGAAATTAAATGTAGAGTTAGAAAATCTTAAATCTGAAGTTAATATTTTAAAATCAGTAGATAAAAACCAATCTTCTACAAAATGCTCAATACAAGAAAACAATAAAGCATCTCATTCATGTGAATGTTGTGATAAATTCAAAGAAGAAATTGTAGATTTAAAAATTTCCCTTGGCAAATTTACTCTTGGTAAAAATAATTTAATATTATATTAGCAAAACAAAGATGTGTTTTTGATATGGCTGGATTTGGATATAATCCTAAATATCAACAAAAGATGCATAAAAATTTCTTTGCCTCCACTCAAAAGGCTAGTTCTCCCTTGTTAACATGCTTTTACTATGGTATGAAAGATCATAGTGCATCAACATGTTATATTAGAAAGAATGGTAGTATCATTGGAAGAATGGTATGGGTTCCAAAAGGATCCTTAGTCAAGACTAATATTCAAGAACCCAAGAAAATTTGGGTACCAAAATCAAAATATGATTATATGAATGATGGACTCCTTGAAGCAAAGTTGGTACATTGATAGCGATTGCTCCAAACACATGGCAGGAGATGCATCAAAGTTTATTTATATTTCTCCCAAAGATAGTGAATATATGACTTATGGAGACAACAACAAAGGTAAAATTGTTAGAGTTGAAAAAATAGGTACGAATCTCTCTACCTCCATAGAAAATGTTTTACTTATTGATGGTCTTAAGCATAGTATATTAAGTATTTATCAATTATGTGATAAAGGCCTTTTGGTATCATTTGATTCTGATATATTCCAACAAGCGATAACATTTTCTTTTAGGCCAAGAAATGATACTTTGAATGGTATGGCATGCTCTACTCTTTTAATTCATTATAAATTGCCGAATGCTTTTCTTTTCTCTGCTTATGATTTGTTTTTTATGTTAAAAAAGGGGGAGAGATAGATAAAAGATGAGATAGTAACGGGAATTATCTTATTAAGACCGTTTTTTTTATATATGTATGAAATCTATGAAAACTTCAGCCGTTTCATATAAGTAATCATTGCAAAATCAAGGAGGAGTGAACAACACAAATAGATATTCTTTTTACTCCTAAACTACAAATGGTTGTCATCATCAAAAAGGGGGAGAATGTGACTCATGCAGGTTTTGATGATGTAAAAAAGAATTATACAAGTTTTGATGATGTAAAAAATAATATACTTGATAATGGTTGTCATCATCAAAAAGGGGGAGAATTGAATAATGCAGGTTTTGATGATGATAAAAAGAATTCACTTGATAATGATTGTCATCATCAAAAAGGGGGAGAATGTGAGTGTACGAATACAGGGTTTTGATGATGCCAAAGTAGAATTAATACAAGGCTGCTTCAACAAACATTGAAAGGTTAACATTGCTTTAAGATTAATTCAAGGTCAAGCAAACAAGATCAAGAAAAAGATAAGGCCTCAAACATTCTCATTGGTTGATTGGTTTTTGCCTTAAAACAAATTGTTTCCAAGAGAGCAAAGGCTCTAGTAATCAATTACCAGGAGCTGTAATCGATTACCAGAAGACAAGTTTGCAAACAACTTTCAAAAATGGTTTTGAATTTTAATTTTGAATCTCGTAATCGATTACCAGTAACAACACTTCAGAAAAATGCTTTGAAAAGTCATGACCCTTCAAAATATAACTATGTAATCGACTACCAGAAACCTGTAATCAATTACCAATGAGAAAACTTCATAAAAGCTTTTTGAAAAGACACATCTCTTCAAACCATTTTGAAAAGGCACGATGGGCCTACATATATGTGTGTCTGACTTCAAAAAGCATGAGAGAGATATTCTAAGAGAACTTAATTGTCAAATGCTCTCTCAACAACTCTTGGTCAAACACTTGCAAATCTATTGAGAATCCTTCTAGGAACTTCAATTTGTATCATCTACTCTAAAGGAGAAAAATCTTTCTATTCATCTCATAAACTCAATTGTAATCAAGAGACTGATTGTCTCTTGGATTGTGAGAATTGTAATCAAGAGACTGGATGTCTCTTGGATTGTGAGAATTGTAATCAAGAAATTGGTTGTCTCTTGGAGAATCTTGAACACAAGGGTGATGAATCCCATGGTGTGTTCAAAGTCTGTAAAGGATTTACAGAGATAGTGAAAAATCTCAAGTGGATTGCTTGAGGACTGGACGTAGGCACGGATAAATTGAGTTTGCAATTCTCTCTTCCCTTATCTTATTTATTTTATTGCAATCAATTTTGTCTTGCACGTTTAAAGAACATTATTAAATTGATTGTTGCTTCTTTTTCTGCATTCTGAGCCTATCATTTAAAAGGGGGTTAAAAGCTTGTTAGTGGAAAATTTTGTAAGACTTAATTCACCCCTCTCTTAAGTTATTGAGGTCTCTTGTCCAACATAAAGTTGTTTAATGATGAATTTGAGGTTGTTTAATTGAAATCTATTATAATTTACTTGCTTAAAAGAAATTGAGCATTTGATAAAATGAAGATGTTTCTTGGAGAACAATTTTTCCTTGATGGGCATTTAATTTCATGTATCACGAGCTAATGAGGATAATCTTCCTTTCAAAAATTTCATGCGAGACAATTGATATACGAGTTTCAAATAGGGAAACATATTTCTATGTACTTGAAGGATTTTTAAATACAAGTTTAAATTACTCCACAAATTTTGAACATGATCAGAAAAATCCTTTATATAAAGAAGGGTCTTACAATTTAAGTTGAGAGGAACAACAAACTTTGAAATATCTATAGTCACACTAGAAGTGGGGTTGACTAGTGTGTTAATCAAAACAAATAAAAGCATTTTGTCACAAAGATAAGAAAGGTAGATACAAACAATGTCATCCATTGTGTTGAAAAACAAGTTTTGATGAAAATAAAGTGTTGCCATCTAGTAACAAGTAAACACTATTTTCACAAAGATTTTTAAAATAAACACTTGGTGAGCAAGCATATCAAGATGAGCTTAAAAGAATACTTAAACAAATAGATTCAGAGAGAAGTAGAAACACTTGGTTTATATTGGTTCACTCAAACAAAGCTATGTCCAATCCTCCTTTACACAACTGTAAAGAGTTCTACTAATTAGAACTTTGATTACAAACAAATATTTTATCTTGCCACTCCTGGCCGTATGACTATTCTCTGTGCCAGTCCTAACACACCCTTATACTCTCTTTGAATATAAGAATACTCGAGTATTGTTTAACACTAAGCCATTCCTGGCTTTCACAAACAAAAGTTTGAATGACTATAAAGATTCAATAACACTCAGAGTGGATATATAGTTAGCTCAAATACAAATAAACTTTAGCAAAGGATGAAAAATTTAAGTGTTGAGTGTGTCGTCCACTAATTTAGCAGAGTTTCGCTTTAGATAACTTGTGATCACTTTTCACTTAATGTATATTCTTTATTGATTTCTTGAGCAAGTGGCACCTTTTATAGACTTCAGTGAAGAATCCATTATAGGATCAGTGCTGAGCATTGATATGACCGTTGTCTCATAGCTGGAGGTGAAACCACATGGTGTGATATAAATAGAAAGGATAGGAATAATAGTACAAACAACTACATGTGCTTTTCTTCCTCAATGAAAGCGATCCTTGAAGAATATTCTGTAAACTCCTTCTATTCCTTTCTATTATGTCATTTCCTTAAATTCAAATGTCACCAATTTCAAATAAAGAGAGGCAAATATAGAATTTGAAAAGTGACAACATGCACTTTCCTTTGTAGCTAACATTTTCCTTTAGTGCCTTGTTGGACATCACTTATGAGGATATAAGATAAGTGCATACGTGATTTAAATCTAGAGTAAGCATATAAAAACAACTCAGGTTTTCACAAAAAGTGGTCACGATTAATTTAAGAGCATGTTGGACGTTGAATATATCTTAACAAAACCATTTTTCACTTGTGAGTTGATGCATACTTACTAGAGTTGTAGAAGGTGATAATAATAAGTGATCTCTTTTACACAGTAGGTCCTATTCACTTAACAATAACTCATTACTCCATCAATAATTTATACTCACGTAATCATCAAAATCTAAGATATGATAGGTCTTCTAGTGGTCAGTGAACTGTCCAAACCTAACAATCTACCCCCCTTTTTGATGATGACAAACAATATAAATTTTGATTGAGATAAAGCATAATCATGATAAGATAGAGATGATAAGGCATGATTATGAGTTATGTAAAATAAAGCAGATATATATGTAAAAAATGTACAAACTCCCCCTCAGTTCAATAGCTTTAATGCATGATAAAGAGATAAGTATGAACAATGATCATGCAAGCATATATGTATGTGTGTGTGTAGCAACAACAAAAATAAGCAGCTAGATTGTTCCATAAACCACTTGCATTAATTAAGAGATGCGCCTTACAAGATCAAAAATTCTTTTAACCTTCTCCCCCTTTTGTCATAAACAAAAAAACTAAGGGTTCAAAGAAAGAAATTGATGTAGCTCCATGTGGAGCTTGTAGGCCTTGAATCTTTTTCATCAAGGGAGTCCTTTGCTTCTTAAAGATCAATGTCAGTTGAATGGAGAAGGAAGAAAGATGATTGGAGATGCCACTTCAAGGAGATGAGTCAAGAACAAGCTCACCACCATAGGAAGCAATGGATAAGAGCTTGAAGGTAGGAGAAGATGAATGGAGGGAGAAGGAGAGAGGGAGCATGAAATTTTATGCCTCTAATGAGGTCTGAACTTTGAAGTCTAATTTCTCAAATGATCGAAGTTGAAAAAATGCACACAAAAGACCTCTATTTATAGCCTAAGTGTCACACACAATTGGAGGAAAATTTGAATTTTTATTCAAATTTCACCTGAATTTGTGGAGCCAAAATATCACTAATTATGATTAGTGAATTTTAGCTATGGTTCAGCCCACTAATCCAAGATCATGTCCAAGATTCTCCACTAAGTGTGTTTAGGTTTCATGAGGCATGTAAAGTGATAACTGCTAAATAAATGTGTTGTTGATAATGAAAAATAAAGCGAAATTGTCTTTAAAAATAATTATTTAGCAGTTATTTGTGCCCAATTGTTAAGAATTGATGTTTTTCCAAATTTTGGCTGCATATATAAAAAAGCAAAAAGATATAGGAATTACAAAGAAAAATTGAGGATTTAACATCAGGCCCAGTCCAAAGGCGCCGCACTAAGCGCACAAACAAGCACTAGTGCTAACCGCGCAGCACGCGCTAAACGCGAAAACGTGCATCTGCGCTGAGCAAGCAGAGCGCGCTAAGCGCAAGCACGAAAGCCCAAGTTCACTTCAGAAACTATAAAATGAGAGTCAAGCCAAGGAGAAAGGACACACCGAGTCTCAGAGCACTCTCATACCTACCTAAAGTTTGAGAACTCTTCCTTAGGGAATTCTCTTCTCTCTCTCATCATTTTTTCTATTCCCTTCTTCCATCCCTTCTCCACCAATTCTTATACCCCCATTTCAGTGTAAGGCCCTCAATGGCCATGAGAGGCTAAACCCCTAGTTAGGGCCTGGCAGGCCTAAAAAGCCAAAGAGATGTATGATGTACTCCATATTTATCAATGTAATATGTGTTTTCTATCCTATTGTCTTGGCTATTTATATTTCATTAATTATTCATCTTTACATTATGTTACAGGTTAGGTGCTCGATAGAGGGTAACTCTTAATAAAAATATAAAGAAGATATGCATGCATCAGTTTTAGGGGTTAGGCGCTCGACAGAGGATAACTTCTAATTGAACAAAAAAATAAAAGATATCATAATGAAATCATTGCTAGACATAGGATGATAACTTTATGCCCATGCATTCAAGCACACATCTAGAATCAAGGCTTCATGCGTTTTATCTATTGAATCTTTGCAAAGGCATTTGGGAGATATGCAGGTAAAATAGGCTTGTCATCGTGAGGCATCAGGGACAAGTAATTGAATAGATGTGGGGAGGATAAATTCACCTAATTGATAAAGAAAAATCCAAAAATCATACATCCTAAGCAAACAAGGCATGTTAGGTCCTAACATTCGCATTCCATCGAATTCTCTAATTAATTCTTTTGCTCTCTATTATTTATAATTATCTGTTATTGTTTACGGTTTTTTTACTTCTTTTACACCACTCTTTATTTCTTCCCTTACAAATTGAAAATTATACAATAAAAGTACAAAACAAAATCCCTGCGGAATTTGACACTCGGACTTCCGAGTTTTACTACTTGGACATTTGGTGCACTTGCCAAACCGTTAACAAGTTCTTGGCGCCACTGCCAGGGATTTTGTCTTCGTACTTGGTTGCCATACATTTTCAATTTGTATATAATAATTCTTTTATTCTTTATTTCATAATTTTTATTTTCCATTCTTTTCTTCCATAATTTTCATGGAAGTGCTTGTATTTGTGTATGCAAGGTAGAACTGCAGTTGGAGATTTAGCCCTTATCAACTTGGAAATTGAAGCCACTTGCAGGCGTAACAATGCTGCAAGAAAAAGAAGGGAGCAAGAAGCACAAGGAAGTAGTCAGACCTCATCTCCTCCTTCTCCACAAATCTACATTCAAATGGAGGAGGAACGTGCATGATGAGTTACACTAGAGGACACTCTAGTACAGCTACTCCGCAATTCTTCACAAGCATTGCAAGGTCGTAGGTTCAAGCGGCTAACATTTCGTATCCTAATTCTCTCATACAACTAATACAAGGAAACCTCTTCCATGGTCAACCAAATAAGGATCCTTATGCTCACCTAGCCACCTACATAGAAATTTGTAACACGGTAAAAATAGTCGGTGTCCCTGAAATTGCTATACACCTTAATCTCTTTTCTTTTTCTTTAGCAGGGGAAGCAAAAAGGTGGCTACACTCCTTTAAGGTTAATAGCTTGTGGACTTGGGAAGATGTCGTAGAAAAGTTCCTAAAGAAATACTTTCCAGAGCCAAAGACTGCTAAAAGGACTTGGCCCTCCATCAATTTCCTGATGAATCCCTCAACGAGGCGCTTGACCGTTTCCATGGACTACTCAGAAAGACGCCTACACATGGGTATAGTGAGCTGGTGCAGCCAAACATCTTTATAGATGGCCCGTGACCACAATCAAAGCAACTCCTTGATGCATCCGCGGGGGGAAAATCAAGCTAAAGACACCGGAGGAGGCATTGGAGCTGATAGAAAACATGGCGGCCAATGATCACGCCATCCTTCATGATCGAGCATACACACCAACAAAAAGAAGCCTTCTGGAACTCATAACCCAAGATGCAACTTTGGCTTAAAACAAGCTGTGATCCCAATAGATAGAGGCCCTAACGGAAACCCTCAGCAAGCTTCCACAACAACTACAAGCGGTAAGTCCTTTTCACTCTTCAGTTATGCAGATAGGGGGATGCCACATATGTGGAGGAGCACACGAGCCAGGATAATGTATATAGTCCAAGAAGATCCTTCCAGGGACGTGAATTACATGGGAATACAGAATCGCCACGGATTCCAAGGCTACAACCAAGGAGGACCGCCGAGATTCAATCAAGGGAGGAACTTCACACAAGGCTCAAGTTGGAGGAACCATCTGGGAAATCAATTCAACAAGGAGCAAAGAATTCAGCCAGCCCAGAATCTCAACCAAGGGGTAGATCTTCATGAGAAAACCAAAGAGCTTGAGGAGACACTGAACTAGTTCATGCAGATATCCATGTCTAATTACCGGAGCACAGAAGCCTCTATCAAGAACCTGGAAATTCAAGTGGGACAATTAGCCAAACAAATGGCTGAAAGACCCACTAGTAGCTTTGGAGCCAATACAGAGAAAAACCCAAAGGAGGAATGCAAGGAAGTGCTGACAAGAGCCAAGGAAGAGCACAAAGAGAAGAAGGAGCTGAAAGAGACCAGTCTGAGGAAGGAAGGACAGACAGAGAATAAGAGAAAGAAGAAGAGAAGAAGGAAGAAGAAGAAGGAGAAAAGAAGGTCTTAATCTCTAAGACCAAAAAGCTAGCTAGCCCGATAGGCTTAGAGAGAAGAGCCACCAGCCCCTCTAAAGGAGCCCCCATATCCTTTAGTGCCCTCAAAGAAGAATAAGGAGCGCTAATTCAAGCGTTTCATGGAGATATTCAAGGGGCTGGAAATAATAATGCCATTTGGAGAAGCCTTACAGCAGATGCCACTCTACCCAAAATTCATGAAAGACATCCTCAGCAAGAAGGGGAAGTACATCAATAATGAGAGCATTGTGGTAGAAGGCAACTACAGTGCGGTGATACAAAGGAAGCTGCCAAAGAAATTCAAAGACCTCGGGAGCGTGACTATCCCTTGGACTATAAGGAATGAGTCGGTAGAAAAGGCCCTCATCGACTTAGGGGCAAGCATCAACTTGATGCCCCTATCAATGTGTAGAAGAATTGGTAATCTGAAGATAGACCCTACCAGGATGACGCTTCAGCTAGCAGACCGATCAATCATAGACCATACGGGGTGGTAGAAGATGTCCTCGTCAAAGTCCACCACTTCACTTTTCTGGTGGATTTTGCTATCATGGATATAGAAGAAGACAAAGAGATTCCTCTTATGCTAGGCAGACCCTTCATGCTAATTGCCAACTGTGTGGTAGATATGGGGAATGGGAATCTAGAAATGAGTGTTGACAACCAAAAGGTAACCTTCAACCTTTTTGAGGCAATAAAATACCCAAAGGAGGACAAGAAGTGCTTCAAGGTGGAGGAGGTCGATAAAGAAGACATTAGCACTCTTGCAACTACACAAACTTCACTGGAGAAAGCCTTAATAAATGTTGTTGATTGCCTAACTAGTGAAGAAGAAGAAGATCTAAGGGGTTGCTTGGAAGACTTGGATCGTGAGGACAACATTTATGTGAGGGGGACTAGTTTCGAAGAACTAAAAAGCGAGATTCCATTTGAGAAAACCAAGGTAGAGTTGAAGACATTGCCCAACCATCTGAAGTACGTGTTCTTGGATGAGAATGAGACCAAGCCTGTGGTGATCAGTAATGAGCTCACATCCGAAGAAGAAAATAGGTTGGTAGAAATCTTAAAAAAATACAGAGCAGCAATTGGGTGGCACATATCAGACCTCAAAGGAATCAGCCCTGCCTACTGATGTGTCATCATTTTCTCCTATTTCTTAACCTTTTTTATCACCATTTTAATTACTGATTAGCCTTAATTGTCAAATTAATTATGCAGTTTTATCATTTGGGCCTATTGGACTAATTTTTGTTTTTAATTTAATTTCAGGAGAATTATAAGCAATTGGGCTTGAATCCGGAATTGGGCTTGGACTTGAAACGAGCAGACAATTTTATTCTACCAAATCTTATCTTATCCAAATTTTATCTCATCTAGATATTATTTCATCTATATTTTATCTTATCTTATCTTATCTAGATTTTATTTCATCTAGATTTTATTTTATCAAATCTTATCTTATCTTGTCCAGATTTTATTTTATTAATGGGCTTGGACTTAAAACAGATTTGTAAGCTTTGGGGGATGAGAACCTATATAACAGCACCAAGGTTTTAGTTTAGAAGTTCTTTTCAATTTAGGGAGAAAGAATAATTTTAGGTTTTGCAATTCCAGTTTTTACTATTCATGTAGCAATAAAATTTCATTTTCTGCTTCAATCTGCAATTTCGTTTTCAACTGATTAATGGAAGGCTAAGTCTCCAGCGTTGTTTTCTCTTGAGGATCAAGCACAGCTCTCTTTGAGGTTTTATTATTACTATTGAATTCTGATCAATTTTTCCTCTTCACCAATTACTCTATATTTTTTGCTATTAGTCCATGCATGCTTAGTGCTTGATTAATTGTCTCCGCGCTTAATTTACGTTCATGCTTAATGATCAGTTTTGTTCATGATTAATTGGTGTATGTGTTGCTTAATCACATAATGACATCCTTATGTTAAATTTCGCTTAGTAATTTAATTTAGGGTTGGATTAAGTGGTTAAACTGATAAAGGATAAATTCTCGAAACCTAGGATAAGAGACTTGCTTGTGAATCAAGGGGAAACAACTTGTTTTAATTCTGATATTTCCTAATTAAATTTTCTTGTTGTTTAATTTACATAAACAAACAACCCCTCCCCCCCCCCCCAATTCGTTACTATTTTATCATTATCTATTATGAATGTTGGTTGACCATTGCTCGTTGGGAGACATCCTAGGATCACTTCCTAGATACTGCATTTTTAATGTTTATTTGATTCGGGTACGGCATCGATCACCTACTGTATGGCTTAACTTCCACCTCGTGAGAGGACTCTTAGGGAGATGGCAGCACCTGATTTCGCTTATGAAAGCTTGTGCATTCAATATCCTGATGAGGGTGTTCCATATGTTCTCAAGACTGGACTAATACATTTGCTGCCCAAGTTTCATGGTCTTGTGAAGATCCTAATAAGCATCTTAAGGAGTTCCATATTGTTTGTTCCACCATGAAGCCCCCTGATGTCCAAGAAGATCATATCTTTCTAAAGGCTTTTCCTCATTCTCTAGAGGGAGTGGCCAAAGATTGGCTCTACTACCTTGCTCCCAGGTCCATTTTCAGCTGGGATGACCTTAAGAGGGTGTTCTTGGAGAAATTCTTCCGTGCATCTAGAACCACTGCCATCAGAAAAGACATTTCAGGCATCATGCAACTTAGTGGAGAAAGCTTGTATGAGTAATGGGAAAGATTCAAGAAATTATGTGCAAGCTGACCTCACCACCATATTTCTGAGCAACTCCTTCTTCAATATTTCTATGAGGGACTTAGCAACATGGAGAGGAGTATGATGGATGCTTCCAGTGGTGGAGCTCATGGTGATATGACCCCTACTGAGGGTAGGAATTTGATTGAGAAGATGGCTTCCAACTCCTAACAATTCAGTGCGAGAAATGATGCTATTGTTCTTAGAGGAGTCCATAAGGTGACCACGGATTCATCTTCATCTACTGAAAATAAAAATCTTGAAGGAAAACTTGATGCCTTGGTCAACCTAGTAACTCAGCTTGCCATGAATCAGAAATCTACACCTGTTGCAAGAGTCTGTGGTCTATGTTCTTCTGTAGATCACCATACAGATCTCTGTCCTTCTTTGCAGCAATCTGGAGTCAGTGAGCAACCTGAAGCTTATGCTGCAAACATTTATAATAGACCTCCTAAGCAGCAAAACCAACAACAACAGAGTAATTATGACCTTTCAAGCAATAGATACAATCCAGGTTGGAGGAATCATCCAAATCTGAAATGGACAAGTCCTCAACAACAACAACAGCCTGTCCCTCCTTTCCAGAATGTTGCTGGTCCAAGCAAGCCATATGTTCCTCCTCCAATATAGCAGTAGCAACAACAATAGTCACAACAAAGATGACAAGCAACTAAGGCTCCTCCTCAACCTTCCTTAGAAGATTTAGTGAGGGAAATGACCATCCAGAATATGCAATTTTGGCAAGAGACAAGAGCCTCTATTCAGAGTCTGACAAATCAGATGGGGCAGATGGCTACTTAGTTGAAGCAAGCTCAGTCCCAAAATTCTGACAAATTGCCTTCACAGATTGTACAGAATCCGAAAAATGTGAGTGCCATCACCTTGAGGTCTGGAAACCAAATTCAAGTGCCTCCACCAGTAGCAGCACCTGCACCTGAACCTGTCAAGCTTCATTCTACACCTGAAAAAGAGGATGAGATAATTGCACAAAAGATAAAGATTCCTAACAAAAATTTTCATGCAAGTGGACCTTCCTCTAGTAATTCTGACTTACCGCAGTCTTATATCCCTCTTTCATTCCCACCTAGAGCAATTCCAAACAAAAGATGGAAGAAGCAGAAAAGGAGATTTTGGAGACCTTCAGAAAAGTAGAGGTTAACATACCTCTACTAGATGTCATCAAGCAGATTCTAAGATATGACAAGTTTCTAAAGGAGTTGTGCACCAACAAAAGGAAGCTCAAAGGCAATGAAAGGATTAGCATGGGCAGAAATGTGTCAGCATTGATAGGTAAATCTGTTCCTCGCATTCCTGAGAAATGTAAGGACCCAGGTACTTTCTGTATACCTTGCATTATTGGGAACAATACATATGAGAATGCCATGCTAGATCTAGGAGCATCAGTTAGTGTCATGCCTTTATCCATTTTTAATTCTTTATCTCTTGGACCTTTGCAATCTACAAATGTGGTGATTCATTTGGCAAATAGAAGTGTTGCTTACCCCGCAGGTTTCATAGAGGATGTGCTAGTTCGGGTTGGTGAAATTATTTTTCCTGTTGATTTTTATGTTCTTAATATGGAAGAGGGATTTCCCCATGGTTCAGTTCCAATTATTTTAGGCAGGCCATTTATGAAAACAGCCCGAACCAAGATAGATGTTTATGCTGGCACATTGTCTATGGAATTTGGTGAAATTGTTGTTCATTTTAACATTCTTGATGCCATGAAACATCCATCTGAGGATCATTCTATTTTTTGTGCTGAGATAATTGATCAAATTGTTGATGATTATATGTTTGATTTTGATTTTGTTCTTCATGATAGGAAATATCCATTTTTATCTGATTTACATACTTGTCACTCCTTATGCATTGAATCTGAATCTGAGTTTGAATTTGACCTCACATCTGACTTTTATGCTGAGAGTGAATTTGAATTTCAGTTTGATGTTGTACCTCTTGATGTCGATTTTTTAGAGTCAGAATGCACTAACCATGTTGCAGGAAGTACATATACTTCTGACTTGCTTTATGAGGTACAGGCTGAGGAACCTTTTTCTTCTCCTACCTTGATTTGGAGATCCGTGATCGGAGTGGTGCACAGAACCTCATGGCTGACCACCTGAGTAGGATTGAGCGTGCATCTGAGGACTCACCCATTTGGGATGACTTTTTGGATGACCACTTGTACATTATGTATAGTATTTCTGATTCCTTCCCCACTCCTTGGTTTGCTAATATTGTGAATTATTTGGTTGCTTCTATTTTTCCTCCCTTAGCATCTAAAGCTCAAAATGATAAAATTAAGAGCGATACTAAGCATGATATTTGGGATGATCCCTATTTGTGGAAGTTGTGCAGTGACCATGTTATTAGGAGATGCATTCCAGACCACGAGATTGACTCGGTCCTTCAATTCTGTCATTCTTCCACACCAAGTGGCCATCTTGGCATACAGAGGACAGCTCACAAGGTGGTTGACTACGGTTTCTATTGGCCCACCATCTTTAAGGATGCGTGGAGAATCTGTAGCACTTGTGAGCCTTGTCAAAGAGCAAGCGTCTCTCCTTCATAGAGACAACAAATGCCTTAACAACCCATGTTATTCTGTGAGGTATTTGATGTATCGGGTATAGATTGTATGGGGCCTTTCCCTGTCTCTTTTGGTTTTGTTTATATTCTCCTTGCTGTTGATTATGTTTTAAAATGGGTAGAAGCCAAACCCACCAGAACAAACGATGCTAAAGTTGTTGTGGATTTTGTTAGATCTAATCTGTTTTGCAGGTTTGGAGTCCCTAGAGCCATCGTTAGTGATCAAGGCACCCATTTTTGTAACCGATCCATGTATGCCTTGCTCAAAAAGTATGGGGTCGTGCATAAAATATCAACACCTTGCCACCCCCAAACTAATGGGCAGGCTGAGATTTCAAACAGGGAGATAAAAAGGATCTTGGAGAAGACTGTGCAGCTGAACATAAAAGATTGGAGCACCAGGCTGGATGATGCTCTTTGGGCCCATAGGACTGCCTACAAAGCACCCATAGGAATGTCTCTTTATCGGGTTGTCTTTGGCAAGGCATGTCATCTTCCTGTAGAGATAGAGCACAAAGCCTATTGGGCTGTAAAGACCTGCAACTTCTCTATGGATGAGGCTGGAGAGGAAAGCAAGTTGCAACTAAGTGAGCTAGATGAGATTCGTTTAGAAGCCTATGAGAATTCCAAATTCTACAAGGAGAAGACCAAGAAGTTCCATGATAGTTTGATAGCTAAGAAGGACTTCATGGTTGGACAGAAAGTTTTATTGTATAACTCTAGGCTCGGACTCATGAGTGGTAAGTTGAGGTCAAAGTGGATTGGTCCTTTTGTGGTCACTAATGTTTTTCCTTATGGTACAGTTGAGATCAAAAGTGAATCCACAGATAAGAGCTTCAAGGTCAATGGACATTGGCTAAAACCATTCCTCACAAATCCCTGCTTAGTCGACGTAGTGGTGGAGGAGACCTCCTGACTTCACCCTACTTCTCTTTCGCCTAGACTTATGGAGTTTTCTTTTTCTGTCTCCTTCTTTACTTTTATCGCACTTGTCCAAATTTATTGATTGTTTTGATTGTTCTTGATCTTATAATTATGCTACATTGAGGACAATGTTTTGCTTAAGTGTGGGGGGGGGGGGGGGAGATTGTTCTTTAATTTTGTTGGGTATTCTAGTTTAATTTTATTAGGTTTTTCTAGGTTAATTTTGTTATTTTTGTTTTATGTTATGTGTAAAACATTGCATGTTTCTCTTTGAATTTCGGGTTATGTACTGGTAACGGGTAATTGTTTTTGAAATAGGAGTTTCTTGGCATTTTGTGAATTGAAATCCTTGTTTTTCTCTGCCTGTCAAGTTAGTTTTGAAAGTTTGAATTGGATTACCCTTGGTGAGAATTTGAGCCATCATCATCTATTTTATTCGGTGTGTTTTGGCCCATTGATTGCTTGCACAATAGCCTTGGCTTGACTCTTGTTGTTACTTCTTGCTTCACATGCATGTTGGGAGATGATTTAGGCATTTTGTTCTTATAAGCCTCTAGCCAAATGAGCCTACCTTGAATTAATTCCTTTGATAGCCCCTTTGAGCCTATGTTTCCCTTTCTTTGTTTTGAAGCTCATTACAAGCCTTAACTGGAAAACCACGATTTCACCCTACCCTTAAGGAATTTTGGAACTTTGGAATTGTTTTGGGAATAAGTGTGAGAGGGGGGGGGAGGGGTATGTTTCACTGGATGATATGTTTTTAGTGGCCATGCTTGATGATGTATACATATATTGCCTAATTGTTGCTTTATTTTTCAAATTCTTTCAATTGCTATTGTCCACGTTCAATATATATATATATATATATACAAAAAAATCAAAAAATGAAGTTGAATAAATGAGGTCTTGGTTTGAAGACTTGGATTGGTTGAAGACTTGGTTGATTTTATTTTGGGTTTACTTTTTAAAGCTTAATTTGTAATTTTGGTTTTTGGGGTTTACTACTTTTTCTTACTTCCCACTTATTCCCCATTGCTCCTCTATTCCTTTGGGTTTTAGCTGCCATCCCATACTTTCATCTACCTTGTACTTGGCCCAATTACAACCTTAAACGACCTTTTGATCCTCATGTGCTTGTGCTTGTGATGTGCTTGTCAATTTTAGAGTCTTGCCAAGTCTATGTGGTGTTTGTTTTCATGGGTGCTCTGAGAGTAAACAGTAGCCTAGACTCTTCAGAGATAGAGTGCATATCTTGTGAGGCTTTATCACTTTTCATTCTTGAGCTGATTGACTATCTTGCCATGATTGAGATGCTTGGATGATTTTCATGATGGCCTTGATTCTTTAACTCTTTACGTGTTGGATGTTACCCATTCTTTTCATTCCTTGAGATTCATTGAGAAATATGTAATTGTTTTTGGGTCTGTTTGTTTCTCTTTAATGTCTCTAGATTTGTCCCTTGCTTTGTTTTTTTTATTTTGCCCAAGAGTGCAAAAGGCTAAGTGTGAGGGTATTTGATGTGTCATCATTTTCTCCTATTTCCTAACCCTTTTTGTCATCATTTTAATTACTCATTAGCCCTAATTGTCAAATTAATTATGCAGTTTTATGATTTGGGCCTACTGGACTAATTTTGTGTTTTTAATTTAATTTCATGAGAATTATATGCAATTGGGCTTGAATCCAGAATTGGGCTTGGACTTGAAGAGAGCAGACAATTTTATTCTACCAAATATTATCTTATCCAGATTTTATCTCATCTAGATATTATTTCATCTAGATTTTATCTTATCTTATCTAATCTAGATTTTATTTTATCAAATCTTATCTTATCTTGTCCAGATTTTATTTTATTAATGGGCTTGGACTTAAAACAAATTTGTAAGCTTTGGGGGTTGAGAACCTATATAACAACACCAAGGTTTTGGTTTAGAAGTTCTTTTTGTTTTAGGGAGAAAGAATAATTTTAGGTTTTGCAATTCCAGTTTTTACTATTCACGTAGCAATAAAATTTCATTTTCTGCTTCAATCTAAAATTTCATTTTCTACTGATTAATGGAAGGCTAAGTCTCCAGCGTTGTTTTCTCTTGAGGATCAAGCACAACTCTCTTTGAGGTTTTATTATTACTATTGAATTCTGATCAGTTTTTCATCTTCACCAATTACTCTGTATTTGTTGCTATTAATCCATGCATGCTTAGTGCTTGATTAATTGTCTCTGTGTTAATTTATGTTTATGCTTAATGATCAGTTTCGTTCATGATTAATTGGTGTATGTGTTGCTTAATCACATAATGACAGCCTTATGTTAAATTTCGCTTAGTAATTTAATTTAGGGTTGGATTAAGTGGTTGAACTGATAAAGGATAAATTCTCGTAACCTAGGATAAGAAACTTGCATGTGAATCAAGGGGAAACAATGTGTTTTAATTCTGATATTTCCTAATTAAATTTGCTCGATGTTTAATTTACAAAAACAAACAATACCCCCCCCCCCCAATTCGTTACTGTTTTATCACTATCTATTATGAATGTTGGTTGACCATTGCTAGTTGGGAGATGACCTAGGATCACTTTAGAGATACTGCATTTTTAATGTTTATTTGATTCGGGTACGACCTCGATCACCTACTGTATGCATAAAATAATGATGGAGGAAGAATACAAACCAGTTAGACAACCCTACAGAAGGCTCAACCCATCAATGAAGGAAGAGGTAAGAAAAGAGGTGCTTAAGCTTCTAGAGGTTGGGCTTATCTACCCCATCTTCGATAGTGCTTGGGGTAAGCATAGTTTAGGTGGTACCGAAGAAAGGGGGCATGACAGTCATTCTACCTGCATGCATAGGATACTTTTAGAGGATGGGGCTAAGGCAGTGAGGCAGCCACAGCGGTGACTCTACCCCGTCATTCTAGATGTGGTGAAAAGGAAGTGACCAAGCTCTTACAAGCTGGAATCATCTACCCCATTTCTGACAGCCAATGGGTGAGTCTAGTCCAAGTGGTTCCTAAGAAGACAAGCCTCTCAGTGATTAAGAATATAAGGGATAAGCTTATCCCCATAAGAGTGCAGAACAGCTGGCGAGTCAGCATTGATTATAGGAGGCTAAACCAGGTAACCAAAAAAGATCATTTTCCCCTGCCATTCATTGATCAAATGCTTGAGCGCTTGGCAAGTATGTCTCATTACAATTTTTTTATGGTTTTTCTGGTTATTTACAAATTCATATTGCTCCTGAGGATCAAGAAAACACCACATTCACCTATCCCTTTGGCATTTTTGCCTATAGGAGGATGCCCTTTGGCCTATGCAACGCCTCTGGTACCTTCCAACGGTGTATGCTTAGCATTTTCAATGATTTTTTAGAGAGTTGCATAGATGTGTTTATGGATGATTTTACTGTTTATGGATCCTCTTTTGATGCATGTTTGGATAGTCTAGATAGAGTTCTTAATAGATGCATTGAAACTAACCCTGTGCTGAATTTTGAAAAATGTCACTTCATGGTAGGACAAGGTATAGTTTTAGGGTATATCATTTCCAATAAGGGCATAGAGGTAGACCCTGCAAAAATAGCTGTAATTTCACAATTGCCTTACCCCTCTGGCATGCGAGAGGTTCATTCTTTTCTTGGTCATGCGGGGTTTTATAGGCGTGTTATCAAGGATTTTAGCAAAGTGGCCCTTCCAATATCCAATCTGCTACAAAAGGAAGTGGAGTTTCATTTTGATGACCTGTGCAAAGAGGCTTTTGATTGCCTCAAGCGTGCGATGACTACCACCCCTATCATTCAGGCACCTGATTGGACAGCCCCATTTGAGCTAATGTGCGATGCATCCAATTACGCATTGGGGGCTGTCCTTGCTCAAAAGATTGACAAGCTGCCTCGGGTAATCTACTACGTTTCCAGAACTTTGGATGCTGCCCAAGCAAATTACACTACCACAGAGAAGGAGCTATTAGTGATAGTTTTTGCTCTTAAGAAATTTCGTGCATATTTACTTGGTACTCATGTTATTGTTTATACTTATCATGTAGCTCTGAAGTACCTATTGAAGAAGGCTGAATCAAAGCCTAGATTGATCAGATGGATGTTTTGGCTCCAAGAGTTTGATTTGGAAATCTGTGATCGGAGTGGTACACAGAACCTCGTGGTTGACCACCTGAGTAGGATTGAGCGTGTATCTGAGGACTCACCCATTCAAGATGATTTTCCGGATGACCACTTGTACATTCTGTATAGTATTTCTGATTCCTTTCCCTCTCCTTGGTTTGCTAATATTGTGAATTATTTGATTGCTTCTATTTTTCCTCCCTTAGCATCTAAAGCTCAAAATGATAAAATTAAGAGCGATGCTAAGCATTATATTTGGGATGACCCCTATTTGTGGAAGTTGTGCAGTGACCAGGTTATTAGGAGATGCATTCCAGACCATGAGATCGACTTGGTCCTGCAATTCTATCATTCTTCCACACCAGGTGGCCATCTGGGCATACAGAGGATAGCTCGCAAGGTTCTTGACTACGGTTTCTATTGGCCCACCATCTTCAAGGATGCATGGAGAATTTGTAGCACTTGTGAGCCTTGTCAGAGAGCAGGCGGCTCACTTTCATGGTGACAACAAATGCCTCAACAACCCATGTTGTTCTGTGAGGTGTTTGATGTCTAGGGTATAGAATTTATGGGGCCTTTCCTTGTCTCTTTTGGTTTTGTTTATATTCTCCTTGTTGTTGATTATGTTTCAAAATGGGAGGAAGCCAAACCCACCAGAACTAACGATGCTAAGGTTGTGTGGATTTTGTTAGATCTAATATGTTTTGCAGGTTTGAGGTCCCTAGAGCCATCATTAGTGATTAAGGCACCCATTTTTGTGACAGATCCATGTATGGCTTGCTCAAAAAGTACGGGGTCATGCACAAAATTTCCACACCTTACCACCCCCAAACTAATGGGCAGGCTGAGATTTCAAACAGGGAGATAAAAAGGATCTTGGAGAAGATTATGCAGCCGAACAGGAAGGATTGGAGCACCAGGCTAGATGATGCTCTTTAGGCGCATAGGACTGCCTACAAAGCACCCATAGGAATGTCTCCTTATCGGGTCATCTTTGGCAAGGCATGTCATCTTCCTTTAGAGATAGAGCACAAAGCCTACTGGGCTGTAAAGACCTGTAACTTCTCTATTGATCAGGCTGGAGAGGAAAGGAAGTTGCAACTAAGTGAGCTAGATGAGATCCATTTAGAAGCCTATGAGAATTCCAAATTCTACAAGGAGAAGACCAAGAAGTTCCATGATAGTTTGATAGCTAAGAAGGACTTCTTGGTTGGACAGAAAGTTTTATTGTATAACTCTAGGCTCGGACTCATGAGTGGTAAGTTGAGGTCAAAGTGGATTGGTCCTTTTGTGGTCACTAATGTTTTTCCTTATGGTATAGTTGAGATCAAAAGTGAATCCACAGATAATAGCTTCAAGGTCAATGGACACCGGCTGAAACCATTCCTCACAAATCCCTCCTTAGTGGATGTAGTGGTGGAGGAGACCTCCTTACTTCACCCTACTTCTCTTCTGCCATGACTTAAGGAGTTTTCTTTTTCTATCTGCTTCTTTACTTTTATTGCACCTGTCCATATTTATTGATTGTTTTTATTGCTCTTTATCTTTTGATTGTGCTACATTGAGGACAATGTGTTGTTTAAGTGTAGGGGGGAGATTGTTCTTTATTTTTGGTTTTCTAGGTCAATTTTGTTATTTTGGTTTTATGTTTTGTGTACAATATTGCATGTTTCTCTTTTAATTTTAGGTTATGTATAGGTAATGGGTAATTGTTTTTGAAATAGGAGTTTCTTGGCATTTTGTGAATTGAAATCCTTGTTTTTCTGTGCATGTCAAGTTAGTTTTGAAGGTTCGAATTGAAAGTGATAGATTTACCCTTGGTTAGAATTGGAGCCCATCATCATTGATTTTATTCGGTGTGTTTTTCCCTATTGATTGCTTGCACAATAGCCTTGGCTTGACTCTTGTTGATACTTCTTGCTTCACATGCATGTTGGGAGATGATTTAGGCATTTTGTTCTTATAAGCCTCTAGCCAAATGAGCCTACCTTGAATTAATTCCATTGATAGCCCCTTTGAGCCTATGTTCCTCTTTCTTTGTTTTGAAGCTCATTACAATCCTTAAGTGAAAAACCATGATCTCACCCTACCCTTAAGGAATTTTGGAGCTTTGGAATTGTTTTGGGAATAAGTGTGGGGAGGTATGTTTCATTGGATGATATGTTTTTGTTGGCCATGCTTGATGATGTATTTTGGCCATGCTTGATGCTTATACATATATTGTCTAATTGTTGCTTTATTTTCAAATGCTTTCAAATGCTAATGTTCACGTTCAAAAAAAAAAGAAACAAAAACAGAAAAAAAAAGAGTAAAGTTGAATAAATGAGGTCTTGGTTTGAAGACTTGGATTGGTTTGAGGACTTGGTTGATTTTGTTTTGGGTTTACTTTTTATACTTAGTTTTTAATTTTGGTTTTGGGGTTTACTATTTTTTCTTACTTCCCACTTATTCCCCATTGCTCCTGATGGAAGCTTGCTTGTGGAGCTTCTATGGAGGCTGGATCTTTGAGCTTCAATGAGGTCCTTCAATGGTGATTTTTCACCATGGAGATGCAGCGGAAGGCAAAGGAGAAGAGGAGAGGGGAGGCACCATCCACTAGGGAATAAGCCAAGGAAGAAGGAGCTTCACCACCAAGAATTGCCTTGGATAAGAAGCTTGAAGAGGATGCTTTAATGGAGGAAAAGAAAGAGAGAAAGGGGGAGCACGAAATTGAAGGAATGAAAGAGGGAAAGAAGTGGAACTTTGAAGTGTATCTCATAAGACTTTCATTCATCAAAGTTATAACAAGTGTTACACATGCTTCTATTTATAGACTAGGTAGCTTCCTTGAGAAGCTTTCTTGAGAAAACTTCCTTGAGAAGCTTCTTTGAGAAAACTTCCTTGAGAAGCTAGAGCTTAGCTACACACACCCCTCTCATAACTAAGCTCACCTCCTTGAGAAGCTTCCTTAAGAAGATTCCTAAAGAAGCTAGAGCTTAGCTACACATACCTCTCTAATAGCTAAGCTCACCTCCTTGAGATGAGAAGCTAGAACTTAGCTACACACCCCCTATAATAGCTAAGCTCACCCCCATGACAAAAAACATGAAAATACAAAAAAAAAAAGTCCTTACTACAAAGACTACTCAAAATGCCCTGAAATACAAGGCTAAAACCCTATACTACTAGAATGGCCAAAATACAAGGCCAAACGAAGGAAAAACTTATTCTAATATTTACAAAGATAAGCGTGCTCATACTTAGCCCATGGGCTCGAAATCTACCCTAAGGTTCATGAGAACCCTAGGGCCTTCCCTTGGATCTCTAGCCCAATCTACTTGGAGTCTTCTACCCAATGCCCTTGCGGGATAGGATTGCATCATTCCCTCCACCTTGGAAAGGATTTGACCTCAAATCCCGAGGTTCTTCATACTCTGGGCTCCTTCCCTCAACACCTGTAAAAAGAAAAAAAACATATGTATTAGTGGTGTTTGGTATGTTGAAGTAAGGTAAGGTCTGAAAACCCATTTCCTGGGCATCTTCCAATGAAGGAACATGGTTTCTCTCCAACTCAATGAGTGGTGCTACAAGTATAGAAAAATATGGGACAAACCTTTTGTAAAAGTTTGTTAAGTCATGGAAGCCCCAAATTTTTCTTATGCTTGGTGGAGTGGGCCACTCAGGAATGACCTTTATTCTCTTAGGGTTCATGGGAACCCCTTGATCACTATTTGAAAAATTAAGAAAAGTAACGCAATAAAACATACCTTTTTCTGTATTTTCATATTGATTATTCCTACCAAAAAGTATGACAAACCTAAGGTGTCCCATATGAGTACCTAAGTTTGTATTGAAACTAAAAATAAGAACAAACCTACCTAATGGGTCCCTATGTACACACACCATGAAGATGTTAGGTGTACGAGTGATTTTACAAAAGAGAGTTGCACCACTCAAAACATTCATCATACCACCTATTTTAGGGACTTGGTGTCTAATAATACCTATTTTGGGCACCAACAAAGCACAAGGATTTAAGCTCTTGCGAACAAAACCCTCATCCAACAACTTCTTTACTTGAGGAATAAACTCAAGCCCAAGAGGTATGGAAATGCTAGCAAGTGCCTTTTTACAAAAGAGAAAATGTGGAGGTTGTCTAAGAGGGAAAGTTTCTTTAATGTTTGTCTTTGTTGTAAAATGAGTTTCCTTCTTAGCTAAACTCTTGGAGGAGACACTTACCTCCTTACACTTCTCTTTAACCACTAATGGTTGTCCTTCTTCTTGGGGGTAGATTTCTTCACTAGATTCTTCCCCTTTTGCTTTTTCACTTTCACTAGAGGAAGGTGAAGTAGTAGCCTCATCTTGGCTACTATAAATGTCTTGGCCCCTCATAATCATGGTTTTTGTGATGGGGCATTGAGAAGTAATGTGTCCTCTTCCAAGACATTTAAAGCACTTTATAGAACTAGTTTTCTCTTGCATACTAGCCTTAGGGGCTTGCTTTTCTATTGTCTTCCCCTTATCATCTTTGGGCTTAGAAGGTGTCACCCCTAAGATGCCTTGACCTTGGTCTTTCTTTGGATAAGAGTGAGAGCCATAAGATTTTGAAGTAGACTTCTTTTTAAGTTGTTGCTCTACCCTTATTTCCCAATCTAAGTTAAGCTCTACATTGTCCTTCCCATGGAAGTATGAGAATTTAATGTTAGTCTCTTGAGGCTTTCTTTCCTTTTCTCTTCTATGGGAGTGAGGTCTAAGATGTGACCTATGCCTTCTTTCGTAATAGTCACGAAGTTCTTCACTTAGGCTTTTGCAAGAGTTATGACTACTATAGGAGGCATGTTTTTCTCTTTTCATTTCTTTCATTATTTTTCTTCTTTCTTCCTCTCTTATTTTCTTTCTTTCATCTTGACTTATTTCTTCCACTCTTTTTTTTCCTTTTTCTTTTCTCTCTTGTTTTTCTTTCCATAAGTTGAGGGAACTCAACTCATCTAAGATTCTAGATAAAGTGTCTTTATGACTAGTACCCTTGCCATTAACACTAGATGAATGATGACTCATGTTGGTTCCTAAGTTGTGGTTCTTTCTTGTTGGAGGTTTGAAAACAAAAGGTAAAAGAAACTATGGTTGAAACTAGTCAAATAAACACTAAAAGAGGTGTGAAAGATAAGGTAAAAAACTAATTGGTAAAAGGAAAGCTATCTAGGCGGTTTGACAATGGAAGGTAAAGGAAATAAGCTATGAAAGTAAGTAAGAAATGTAAAACTAGGCGAATCCTAAGAGTGTTTGGATGACCACATTCAAGGTTCCCAACAAAACACTCACTGTCCTAAGGAAAAATTGCCTAAAATTATTACACACAAATGGAAGTTTGGTAACCTATTGGAGGCTCCCAACACACTTCCAATGAAAGGCCTTTTTGTTACAAAACTTGAAAGCAATGAAGGTAAGTAAATTGCAAATTACAAAATTACAAAACGGTCCTCAATTTTGGTGGTTGTTCTCTCTTTGGTGATTCACTCAATTTGGAGTGCTTCTTAGTCCAATAGCTCTTAAGGTGGTTGGCCCCTTGCTTCTTGACTCAAATTCTTCAAGGGATGGCACCAATCCTCCTTCCAATTCCCTATATGGCAACCCACAAACAAGGAAACAAAGAGACAAGCAATAACCAAAGACCAAAAAAAAATGAAATGAAAGCTAAACCAATGGAGTTTTAACAAGACAATTTTTCAAGGATTATTCAACAATTAAAGCAATGAAAAGGACATAGAAGCAAGCTAGGACTCAAAGAGAAACTTAGAATGGCTCTAGAGTAGAGTAAAAAAACTGAAAAAAAAAGACTCAACAAACCTCTAGCTTTGGCACTTGTCTTCACACTAATTTTCAATTGAAATTTCCAATTATAGAATAAATTTTGAGCCAAAACAACAAGCACCCTTCCCTTTCACCTTTTTTTTCTGGATACTGATTTTCCTGCCAACTTGTGCGATTTTTCGTATTTTTTCCTTTTATCCAAATCACTTGTTTCTTTTTTTATAACTTTTTTCAAGATGTCTAGAAAATTCAGTAAAAATTTCAGCTCAAAATTCGAAGTAACCAATTCTCAGTAATTTTTACAAGTTTGTATGTCCAAGCTGCCAGCACCAGCGATTTGTTTCTTTAAGCATGGTATATTGATTGCCTTGGGCTTACTTTCAACCTTCCTATGTATGTTGAACTCACTAGGATTGTTTACCACAGTTTTAGGAGTTCAATATTCACTTAGGATCAACATTTCAGCCAGCAATTCAATCACCAAAACTCAAATTCACAATAGACACAATCATAAGGAAACCTAAAAGTTCAAGAAAAGGTTCACAATCAAAGACTCTCTAAGAATTTTGCATGAACATGTTAAGGACTAATTAACATGAAAGATTTGACTCAAATCAAATAATAGGCTAAAAGAATTTCATACACTCATGAACAAATGAGTTAGACAAAGAAACAAGAAAATAAAATTCAGCACAACATAAGAAATCTTATGTGACAAGTTTCATGACTAGACATGACTTCTATGACAAAACTACAATAGGTGAACAAGTCACTCTAGATTTTTGAGGTTTTCTTCTACTTTAATATTTTTTTAAGAATTTTATGGTTTAGGTTTCAGCCACAAAAAATAACAAGACAAAACTCAAAGGAACCTAAACTCAACACAATTCATGGTTCAAGAACAAGAACAAGAAATTTGAACCATAGAAAATCAAATCTAACTTCTATAGCAAGTTTAATCGGTGCAAATTCTAAAGAATCATGTTAACAACATTTAGAACAAGACATGTGAGGAGATACATGGAGAAAAATGAAGAAAAAAACAATGGAAGAGAAGGTAAAGCAAAAAAATTAATGGAGGTTTAAGGAGCACCTACTTGAAGCTCTTGTGCTCTGATTACCACTTGATGGAAGCTTGCTTGTGGAGCTTCTATGGAGGCTGGATCTTTGAGCTTCAATGAGGTCCTTCAATGGTGATTTTTCACCATGGAGATGCAGCAGAAGGCAAAGGAGAAGAGGAGAGGGGAGGCACCATCCACTAGGGAATAAGCCAAGGAAGAAGGAGCTTCACCACCAAGAATTGCCTTGGATAAGAAGCTTGAAGAGGATGCTTTAATGGAGGAAAAGAAAGAGAGAAGGGGGGAGCACGAAATTGAAGGAATGAAAGAGGGAAAGAAGTGGAACTTTGAAGTGTATCTCATAAGACTTTCATTCATCAAAGTTATAACAAGTGTTACACATGCTTCTATTTATAGACTAGGTAGCTTCCTTGAGAAGCTTTCTTGAGAAAACTTCCTTGAGAAGCTTCTTTGAGAAAACTTCCTTGAGAAGCTAGAGCTTAGCTACACACACCCCTCTCATAACTAAGCTCACCTCCTTGAGAAGCTTCCTTAAGAAGATTCCTAAAGAAGCTAGAGCTTAGCTACACATACCTCTCTAATAGCTAAGCTCACCTCCTTGAGATGAGAAGCTAGAACTTAGCTACACACCCCCTATAATAGCTAAGCTCACCCCCATGACAAAAAACATGAAAATACAAAAAAAAAAGTCCTTACTACAAAGACTACTCAAAATGCCCTGAAATACAAGGCTAAAACCCTATACTACTAGAATGGCCAAAATACAAGGCCCAAACGAAGGAAAAACTTATTCTAATATTTACAAAGATAAGCGTGCTCATACTTAGCCCATGGGCTCGAAATCTACCCTAAGGTTCATGAGAACCCTAGGGCCTTCCCTTGGATCTCTAGCCCAATCTACTTGGAGTCTTCTACCCAATGCCCTTGTGGGATAGGATTGCATCAGCTCCTCTATTCCTTTGGGTTTTAGCTACTTATCCCATACTTTCCTCTACCTTATTCTTGTCCCCATTACAACCTTAAAAGACCTTTTGATCCTCATGTGCATCTGTTTGTGGTGTGGTTGTCAATTTTAGAGTCTTGCCAAGTCTATGTGGTGTTTGTTTTCATGGGTGCTCTGAGAGTAAACAGTAACCTAGACACTTGAGAGATAGAGTGCATATCTAGTGAGGCTTTATCACTTTTCATTCAATTCTTGAGCTGATTGACTATCTTGCCATGTTTAAGATGCTTGGATGATTTTCATGACTGTTTGGATTCTTTAACTCTCTACATGTTGGATTGCCCATTCCTTTCATTCCTTGATGAAATTCTGATACCAATGCCAGATGTCGTACAGGATGTCACGACATCACGCTTCAGAACATGCAGATTATCTCTGAGTGTATGAACAGATTAAACAAGTAAATAACACAAGAGAATTGTTAACCCAGTTCGGTGCAACCTCACCTACATCTGGGGGCTACCAAGCCAGTGAGGAAATCCACTAAAATAGTGTTAGTTCAAGGTCTAACAGCCACTGTTTACAACCTTCTCACCTAACCACTACCCGTGCGACCTCTACCTAAGAGCCACTCTTAGATATGAGAACCCCTCTCACTCCCTCTCAATCACACTCCCGTATTTACAATCAAATCAAAAACACACCAGAGATTGCTCTCTGAACAAAAGAGATCAACTTTACACACTAGAGATCAACTCTACACACAAGAGATCAACTCTACACACAAGAGATCAACTCTACACACTCAGGTCCAACACTTGATGTTAGGGTACCATCAAGGTGGCTCACAAAACACTCAAGTCCCAAAACTCACAAAATAACTCTTCAATCCCGGACTTGGTACAAAACTCGTGCAGCCTCCATGTTTTTATAGCAGTGTGTGTGTCTGGGCTGCAACAGCTTGTGCTGGATGAGATCTATCATTCTTCCTGAAAATCTGCACTTAAAGAACTAAAAGATAACGTTTGATCTTTTAGTTTTTATCTTTAATCTTTAATCCCTGAACGAACTCTTCTAGTTTGTAATTCGAACTTTAATTATCTTTTAATTCGTTCCTAAAGATAGATCATCTAATCTCTTGCTAACTGCACAATAATCTGTTAAAGATATAACAGATTTATATGTCCAGTATTTTCGGGCAAGATGTCCTGGACATCGTATCCGACATCGTGGATCCTGCAACTTCAATGCTTTTAGCAACTCCAGTATTTTCGGGCAGGATGTCCTGGACATTGTATCCGACATCGTGGATCCTGCAGCTTCAATGCTTTTAGCAATTCCAGTATTTTCAGGCAGGATGTCCTGGACATTGTATCCGACATCGTGAATCCTGCAGCTTCAATTCTTCATTTGTCATTTCATCTTGCCTTGTGCATTGTGCAGCCCGATCTTATTCTTTGACATAACGTTGGACATCATGTGCAGCAACTCCAGCTTTCCTTCATTGTCTAAGTGCTTATGTTTTAACAAAATCTTAGCCAATCTTTTAAAACTCAGTAGAGCTAAGCACTAACAATCTCCCCCTTTGGCAAATTTTGTCTAAAACATACTTAGACACTTCCTGAGCAGGTACGAGCAGTTATCCAAGTGGGATCAGCAACTTTCATTATCAGAGTAATCAAGCACAGCGGAAATTCTGCAAGTTGCAAGTCGTTTCCAGGATGTCAAGACATCTCACATGACATCAGCTTTCTGCTTCTGCTCCCCCTGTCTCCATGCTCTTACTGCAGCATCTTCTATCAGCTACTAGTCTTTTCCAGGATGTCGAGACATCTCATGTGACATCAGCTTTTTGCTCCCCCTGTCTTCATGCTCTTACTGCAGCATCTTCTATCAGCTACTAGTAGCTTACATCAGTCATCATCAGCAGCAGTCTCCCCCTCAAAATCATGAATCATGCATACATCGTATCCTACTTCTCAAAATCATACATCATGCATAATACTACTATTGCATTCATATTAATACCATTACTCCCAAATCATGTACCATTACTCCCAAATCATGCATAACTATTACTCCCCCTTTTTAGACAGAATTTGACAAAAGTAGAATGCATGAGCTTAAGGTGCAAATATTACAGACCAATAGTAACCATTGTTCAAAGGGACATGCCCCTTTAGCTAATAAAAGTAAAAGCAAAAAACATAAAGGTTTGATGATCATGGGGTGGCTTCAGAATCATCATCATCGGATTCTGTATCTTCTGCTGCATCTTCCTCTTCCTCAGCAACTTCTTCTTCTTCCTCAGCTGCTTCTTCTTCCTCAGCTGCTTCACCATCATCAATGCCACTGTCTGTGAGTCTTTCGATCAGCCGTTCCAGCTCCATTTTCTTCTTTGTGGTGGCTTTGATGGTTGCCTCCAGCACCTTGCATGTGTCCTTGAGTTCAGCAATCAAGGCATCCTTGGATACAGCACCTGAGGCAGCAGCTTTCCCTGATGTCGAGACAATGTCTGGGACATGTGTCCCCTCAAACAATTTGTAATGCAGGGATAAAGGAGATTCTCTCTTCATCACAGAGTCAGTGTAGTTTAAAATATTGGGATGTTGACTCAGCATAATGCCACACAATACAGTTGGGAAGGCAATGGGTAATTTGACAGCAAAGGATTCTGAATGCTTAACAGTTTGATCAAAAATATAGTTTCCAAAATTAAATTTGGACTTGGTTCCAACAGCATACAGAAATTTACCCAAACCTGTGGCAACAGTGGAAGTATGATTGGTGGGTACCCAGTTTGTAGCTCCAATCCTGTGCAGGATTGCATATTTCACACTTAGCTTCCCTGCAGACAGCTTCCCTTTCTTTGGCCAATGCTGGATTTGTTTGGCAGTGATTTCCTTGGCAATTTGATGCTCAGAAACAGTAATGTCCACCACTCCATCTGTTGGTCTGCCCAGGTATTTGTTGATCACAGCAGGGGAGAATCTAACACACTTTCCTCTGACAAATACCTTTTGATACTCATCACTCTTTCTGTTTGTTATGTCAGAGGGAATGTTGACAATGAATTCCCTTACTAGGCTTTCATAGCAATCTCCCAACTTGGTGACAGTCTTCAGCAGTCCAGCAGCCGTGATGAGGTCCATGATCTCCTTGCAATCCAAGGCAGCTCTTCCCAGTTCTCTTTCCAAGGCAAGTCTGCGTTGATACACGAATTTCCACCTTTCAGCATTGCCAATGGAGTGGAATGAGATGTTGTCCAATGGTGCATCAGGGACATTACCAGGCACCTTCTTCCCTGATGTCTTGGTCCTCTTGATGTCGGGAACATCTAGTTCGACATCATCATCAGAGTCAGATGAGGAAATTTCTTTTCTCTTCTTGGAAGGGATTGCAACTTTGCTCCGTCTGGATGTGGTAGGAGTGATTGGAGTGCTCTTCTTCTGTGCCATAGTCTTGATTCGTCCTGACCTCTTAATGGGGGTTTTTCCTTTTCGGCTTTGTAATCGTTCTGCAATGCCAGGTGCCAATTTGTTGGCGATGGGTTCCTCATCAGATTCTTCCTCTTCTAGGTCAATGAGGTCACCTGGAGCAGGTTCTGGTGCCCGTGGTGCAGGAGTCTTCTCTGCGGCTTGATCATCTTCCTCTGTTGATCTCTCTTTGCTGGAGGAAGAGAGGACTTCAGCATTTGGGGTGGAAGATGTTGGAACATCTTTCTCAACATCAGGCACAGAAGCATTTGGGGTGGAAGATGTTGGAACATCTTCATCAGCATCAGGAACAGAGGCATTTTTCAGAATGTTACTCACAATACTGCGGATCTTCTTATCCATCTCTGTGTCCACTTCCCTAAGACTTGTTTCAAGGCTAGGGTTTTCAGAAATCTTCACACCCTGTTGTCGTTTGGGAACCAGTTTTTCAGGAACAGGGGCTAAACCAGGAATCATTTGTATGGGCTGGATATTGAATTCAGGTCGTTCCTGGTTTGCTGGTGCTTTGGTGGATGATGGAGATGATGGTGCAGAGGGTGAACCAGGAGCTGAAGTTTCTTTTGGTGAGGTAGCCATGGAAAAGCAGAGCGTTTGGAATGGTTTCGCAAATTTCTGAGAGCTGTTGGGGAATGCTGAAAACGAGATTACCATGAAAATATAAGTTTGAATGAGGAATGTAGAGGGACGTGTGAAGCAACAGTCGAATTTGCTTTGGTTCAGTAGTGAACGTGCTATTAATGTTAAGTGAGACGTTTGGGCACGTTCAGATAGCAGTAGCTGCTATAATTCCTCTAGCAGACAAATGCCCAGCTTGCCCCTCAGTTTTTCAAACTGATTTGCATCCAATGCCTTTGTGAAAATATCTGCTATTTGTTCCTCAGTGTCAACATGCTCCAGTGTGATAACTTTATCATCAACAAGCTCTCTGATATAGTGATGTCTAATGTCAATGTGCTTGGTTCTGCTGTGTTGCACAGGATTTTTAGAAATATTGATAGCACTCATGTTGTCACAGTACAATGTCATGACATCTTGTTCGACATTGTACTCCTTCAGCATCTGCTTCATCCAAACTAGTTGTGAACAACTGCTTCCTGCTGCAATATACTCTGCTTCTGCAGTAGATAGGGACACACAGTTCTGCTTCTTGCTGAACCATGAAATAAGATTGGTTCCCAAATAGAAACATCCACCAGAAGTGCTTTTTCTGTCATCTGCACTTCCAGCCCAATCAGCATCACAATACCCAACCAGCATTGAATCTGAACAATGACAGTACATAATCCCATAGTCACTGGTACCATTTACATATTTCAGAATTCTCTTTACTTGAGTCAAGTGACTTATCTTAGGATTGGCTTGATATCTTGCACAAACACCTACTGCATAGGTGATGTCGGGTCTGCTTGCTGTTAAATATAGTAAGCTCCCAATCATGCTTCTGTACAGACTTTGATCAACACTGGTGCCAGCTTCATCTTTTGACAGCTTCAAGTGAGTAGGTGCAGGTGTTCTTTTATGGCTGGCATTTTCCATCCCAAACTTCTTGACAATGTTCTTTGCATACTTGCTTTGTGAGAGGAATATGGAGTCTTCCATCTGCTTCACTTGGAGTCCCAGAAAATAAGTCAGCTCTCCAACAAGACTCATCTCGAATTCAGATTGCATCTGTTGGACAAAATGTCGAAGCATCTCATTTGACATCCCTCCAAACACAATGTCATCAACATATATCTGTGCTATCATCAAGTTTTCAGCATCTTGTTTGACAAAGAGAGTCTTGTCAATTCCTCCCTTCCTATATCCTTGCTGAGTAAGGAATTCTGTTAGCCTTTCATACCAAGCTCTTGGAGCTTGCTTCAATCCATAGAGAGCCTTCTTGAGCCTGTATACATGATCTGGATGAGTTGGATCTACAAATCCCTTTGGCTGCTCCACATAGGCTTCTTCATTCAGGTATCCATTCAGAAACGCGCTCTTCACATCCATCTGATACAGCTTGAATTTGAGGATGCAAGCTACGCCAAGTAACAATCTGATGGACTCAAGTCTAGCAACAGGGGCGAAGGTTTCATCAAAGTCTACACCTTCAATCTGAGTGTAGCCTTGAGCAACAAGTCTGGCCTTGTTTCTGGTTATAACACCTTCTTCATTGGTTTTGTTCTTGAAGATCCACTTGGTGCCAATTACATTAGTTCCCTCGGGTCTCGGAACTAGCTCCCAGACTTCATTCCTTTTGAATTGCTCCAATTCTTCTTGCATAGCATTGATCCAGAACTCATCAGTCTGTGCCTCTTTCACATTCTTGGGCTCAATTTTGGAGACAAAACACGAGTTGGAGACTATCTCAATCTCCCTTGATCTTGTAGTGACTCCTCTGTTTGGATCTCCTATAATCAGCTCCTTGGGGTGCATCTTCTGGATTCTAATGGAAGGTCTCTTGTCAGGTTGGTTGATGTTTAATTCATCTGTAGCAGAATCAGAGTTTTCTGCATTCTCTGCACTTTTAGCTGTATCTGCTACATTGTCTCCCGATGTTCTGACATCTTCTTCGACATCCTTCTTTCTTGCTGGAGTTAGATCATCAACAACCACATTGATGGATTCCATCACAGTTCTGGTTCTGGAATTGAATACTCTATATGCTCTGCTGTTTGTAGAGTATCCCAGGAATATTCCTGCATCACTCTTGGGATCCATCTTTCTCCTTTGCTCTCTATCTGCCAAAATGTAACATGGACTTCCAAAGATGTGGAAGTGCTTGACAGTTGGCTTCCTCCCTTTCCAGATTTCATACAGTGTGGTTGGAGTCCCTCTTCTCAGTGTGACTCTGTTGTGGATGTAGCATGCTGTGTTCATGGCTTCAGCCCAGAGATTATAGGGAAGTTCTTTGGCATGAAGCATGACCCTAGCAGCCTCTTGCAAAGTCCTGTTTTTCCTCTCAACTATGCCATTCTGTTGTGGTGTAATGGCTGCAGAGAACTCATGAGTGATGCCTTCAGATGTGCAGAATTCAGTAAACCTGCTGTTTTCAAACTCTCTGCCATGGTCACTCCTGATTCTCTTGATGACACAGTCTTTTTCTCTTTGAAGTCTTAGACTCAACTCCTTGAATACTTCAAAGGTGTCTGATTTTTCTCTGATAAAGTTGACCCAGGTAAATCTGGAGAAATCATCCACAACAACATAGGCATACCTCTTTCCTCCAAGGCTTTCAACTTGCATAGGCCCCATCAAGTCCATGTGAAGCAGTTCCAGCACCCTGGAAGTGGTCTGATGTTGAAGCTTCTGGTGGGACATCTTGACTTGCTTTCCAATCTGACATTCACCACAAATTCTGCCTTCTTCTATTCTCAGATTGGGAATGCCTCTAACAGCACCTTTGTCAATGATTTTCTTCATGCCTCTTAAGTGCAGATGTCCAAATCTTTGATGCCATATTCTGACTTCATCTTCTTTGGAGGATAGACATGTGGAGGAGTAACTGGTTTCTTGAGGTGTCCATAGGTAGCAGTTGTCCTTTGATCTGCTGCCCTTCATTAGAACTTCACTCTTCTCATTTGTCACCAAGCATTCTGACTTTGTGAAGTTTACATTGAATCCTTCATCACACAGCTGACTGATGCTGATCAAGTTTGCAGTCAGTCCCTTCACCAGCAGTACTTTGTCCAGACTAGGAAGTCCATCATGGACTAGCTTTCCCATTCCAGTGATCTTTCCTTTAGAGCCATCTCCAAATGTCACATAGCTAGTGGAGCAAGGTTCAATGTTCACCAGGAATTCTTTGACTCCTGTCATGTGTCTGGAACAGCCGCTATCTAGGTACCAATCTTCCTTAGCTGATGCTCTAAGTGAAGTATGAACAACAAGACTAACAGTCTTGTGTTTTGGAACCCACATCATCTTCCTTCTGCTGCTGCTACTTTGAGTTCCATGATGTGAATGACCATGTAAATGATAGCAAAAGGGCTTTATGTGACCATACTTGCCACAGTAGTGACACCTCCAATTCTTTCTTTTGCTCCTTTTCTGCTGCGTTCCATGATGTCGAGACCGATGTTGTGACATCGTGGCTCCAGTGCTGTTTTTGGCAGGAACAAATTCTGTCATGGTTGTTCTGCCAGCAGACTTAGGATTAAATCCAAGTCCTCTCTGGTTTCCAACATTCTTTCCAAGCTGTAGCACCTCATCAAGCGTATCTGAGCCTTTATTCAGCATCTTTATTGATTTTGTCATGTTTTCCAGTTTAGAGTTCAGAAAACCAACTTCTCCTTTAAGCTCAGAGATCTCCTCTTCATGTGCCTCCTTTTCAGCCTCCAGATTTGCAATGACCTTCTTCAGTTGTGCTTCCTGCTGAAGAATCTTCTCACTTTTGATGCATAGTTTTCTATAGGATATAGCAAGCTCATCAAAAGTGATTTCACTATCTGTATCACTCGAATCTTCAGCAGAGTCAAATCTCCCAGTGAGTGCGTTCACATCTCTGTCAGAATCACTTTCTTGTTCACTCTCTGTATCATCAGACCGACTTACAGAAAGTCCTTTCCTCTGCTTCTTGAGATGAGTGGGACATTCAGCTTTGATGTGTCCAAAGCCTTCACACCCACGGCATTGAATTCCTTTGCTGTGACTGGGCTTTTCATCTGACCTTTTCTGGTATTCACTACCTTTCCTGATGTCGAAAGGGATGTTCCGGACATGTGGTTTCTGCCTCCTGTCCATTCTGTTCATTACTTTGTTGAACTGTTTTCCAAGGAGCACAACTGCGTTAGTCAGACCTTCATCAGTATCCAGGTCATACTCATCTTCTTCTCCTTCATCATTGGACACAAAAGCCAGATTCTTGTTCTTCTTTTCAGCCCTATCCGAGAGTCCTAGCTCAAAGGTTTGAAGGGAACCAATGAGTTCATCCACTCTCAAGTTGCAAATGTCTTGGGCCTCCTCTATTGCAGTGACTTTCATGTCAAATCTCTTAGGCAAGGATCTGAGGATCTTTCTCACCAGCTTTTCATCTGTCATCCTCTCTCCTAAGACAGTGCAAGCATTGGCAATTTCAAGAATGTTCATGTGGAAGTCATGAATACATTCTTCCTCCTTCATCTTCAGATTTTCGAATTTTGTGGCCAATAGTTGCAATCTGGACATCTTCACTTTGGAGGTTCCTTCATGAGTGGTTTTCAGGATCTCCCATGCATCCTTGGCCACTGTGCATGTGTTGACCAGTCTGAAGATATTCTTGTCAACTCCATTGAATAGAGCATTCAAAGCTTTGGAGTTTCCAAGTGCCAATTCGTCTTCTTCTTTAGTCCAGTCTTCTTCTGGCTTCAATTCATCAGTGGGCTTTCCTTCTGTGTCCAGCATCTTGGGATGTTCCCAGCCTTTGATGACAGCTTTCCAGGTTCTGCTATCCAGTGATTTGAGGAAGGCCACCATCCTAGCTTTCCAGTATTCATAGTTGGTTCCATCCAGAATTGGTGGTCTGTTCACTGGTCCTCCTTCTTTCTCCATGTTCATCAGAATTTATCTCCCTAGGTCTCACTCAGTGATTTCGAGTGCCCGCTCTGATACCAATTGAAATTCTGATACCAATGCCAGATGTCGTACAGGATGTCACGACATCACGCTTCAGAACATGCAGATTATCTCTGAGTGTATGAACAGATTAAACAAGTAAATAACACAAGAGAATTGTTAACCCAGTTCGGTGCAACCTCACCTACATCTGGGGGCTACCAAGCCAGGGAGGAAATCCACTAAAATAGTGTTAGTTCAAGGTCTAACAGCCACTGTTTACAACCTTCTCACCTAACCACTACCCGTGCGACCTCTACCTAAGAGCCACTCTTAGATATGAGAACCCCTCTCACTCCCTCTCAATCACACTCCCGTGTTTACAATCAAATCAAAAACACACTAGAGATTGCTCTCTGAACAAAAGAGATCAACTCTACACACTAGAGATCAACTCTACACACAAGAGATCAACTCTACACACAAGAGATCAACTCTACACACTCAGGTCCAACACTTGATGTTAGGGTACCATCAAGGTGGCTCACAAAACACTCAAGTCCCAAAACTCACAAAATAACTCTTCAATCCCGGACTTGGTACAAAACTCGTGCAGCCTCCATGTTTTTATAGCAGTGTGTGTGTCTGGGCTGCAACAGCTTGTGCTGGATGAGATCTATCATTCTTCCTGAAAATCTGCACTTAAAGAACTAAAAGATAACGTTTGATCTTTTAGTTTTTATCTTTAATCTTTAATCCCTGAACGAACTCTTCTAGTTTGTAATTCGAACTTTAATTATCTTTTAATTCGTTCCTAAAGATAGATCATCTAATCTCTTGCTAACTGCACAATAATCTGTTAAAGATATAACAGATTTATATGTCCAGTATTTTCGGGCAAGATGTCCTGGACATCGTATCCGACATCGTGGATCCTGCAACTTCAATGCTTTTAGCAACTCCAGTATTTTCGGGCAGGATGTCCTGGACATTGTATCCGACATCGTGGATCCTGCAGCTTCAATGCTTTTAGCAATTCCAGTATTTTCAGGCAGGATGTCCTGGACATTGTATCCGACATCGTGAATCCTGCAGCTTCAATTCTTCATTTGTCATTTCATCTTGCCTTGTGCATTGTGCAGCCCGATCTTATTCTTTGACATAACGTTGGACATCATGTGCAGCAACTCCAGCTTTCCTTCATTGTCTAAGTGCTTATGTTTTAACAAAATCTTAGCCAATCTTTTAAAACTCAGTAGAGCTAAGCACTAACACTTGAGATTCATTAAGAAATATGTAATTGTTTTTGTGTTTGTTTGTTTCTCTTTAATGTCTCTGGATTTGTTCCTGCTTTCTTTTTTTTTTTTAATTTTGCCCAGGAGAGAAAAAGGCTAAGTGTGGGGGGATTTGATGTGTCATTATTTTCTCCTATTTCTTAACCCTTTTTGTAATCTCACTTAATCATTGTTTAAATGAATTTTAACCGATCATTTGTGTTGTATTCTCACTTAATCACTGTTTAAATAAATTTCGACCGATTGTTTGTGTCGTAAACTCTTTTCATCAAAGTAAAATAATTTTTAACCGGTCATTAATGCCGCAAGTTATCTTTAAAAAAGGATTGAAGATTAATGAGCCAAAACCAAATAAAACCAACTCATAAACTTCTTCATTTCATAAAAAAATCAAGAGATTGTTTCAAGGTCCAACGGCTTAACGATTCTCTCTTTTCAAATATCAAGAGATTGTTTCAAGGTCCAACACCTTAATGATTCTCTCTTTTCAAAAATCAAAAGATCATTTCGAGGTCCAACGCCTTAAATGACTTGTGTCCGATTAAAATCAATCTTTTAAAAAAGATAAAAATGATTTAACCAACAAAATTTCAGACTTATAGAACTACCTAGGTCTGATTTCCTCATCGCACCCGAGGATACGTAGGAGAGAGGGAAACACCCTTATCGACCCCAAAAAAGTAAAAAAAAAACATAAAAAGGGAAAAAGATAAAGGGAAAATACATTGTTTTGAAGTCATGATTTGCACACTCGATTAAAGGCTGTCGTCCCTTGTGACGGGCACGTGGGGTGCTAATACCTTCCCCATGCGTAAACAACTCCCGAACCTTCATTTTTAAAATACGTAGACCTTCGACCTTTTCCATTTTGGTTTTTTTCGACATTTTCCTCGAATAAATGTTGGTGGCGACTCCACGCATTTTCCTTCAATGGAAGACACACCCTTGGCCCATCAAAGAGGCCTTTTTCACACCTCCTCTGAAGGGAAGGTTGTGACACAATGTTGTCATCCATAGCCTTGGCAATAGCCTCAGCCTGTGCTTTATCAGTTTTCTCTTTATCAACCTTTGCAACAACTATATCTTCTTCCATCTCTGCCCTTTTTGCCTTTTGAGCACCATGGAGTTGAGTCCCATGATCTCTGAAGTCCCTTTCATCCATCATTGTAAGATTATAAGTTGTTTCATGAAAGATGATGATAAGGTTCTTCAACCTAGTGATAAAGTCATAGTTGTCAGCATCTTTTGTGAAACACACACAAGCATCACCTAAGTGAAACGTCTTGATAGGACTTAGCACTTGAATGAATTCATGGTGATCAGTGTTATCTTTTCTATCATATCTAGATATTGAAGCCTTTAAAGTGTCATTCCATACTATCTGATTCCAGAATGTCTTTGCATCATACACGTCTAGATCTTGAATCAACTTCTTACCCGTAAAGAGAGAACTCCAATTTTTGGGAATGTTCACCACTTCTACCTCATCTGCCTAGTAGGCATTTCAACATAGTGATAGAGTTTAAATCCTTTCTTCTTAGATGTATCCCAGATGGGTAGATGAGGGCATACTTTATCTACAATGATCTTAATGTTAGTGGCCTTGGAGATATGCAAACCAAGTGGATATGCAATTGCCTTATTACGTGTATACATCTAAGCATGTAGTCTATCCAGCATGGAGTACTTAGTGTTGATGATTTCTAGAGTAGTTGGATTAACAAGTAAAAGCTTTGTTATGGGCGTCCAAATGTTGACCTTCTTCTGACACTCAACCTTTGGAGGTTCTACTTCCTGAGAGGGGTCCATCCTTGATTTATAAAATATATTGAGTTGGATGTTGTTTCAATTGTTTTTTCTCTCTTTTGACTTCATAACATTTTTCCAAGCATCTTCAGGCGATTTTTGTTGATGGATGTAACACCCTTAAATATAACCTTTCAAAAAACCCATTAGTTTTACTTGAAATAAAAGATTAACTTAGCTCTTATTAATGTTGACTTGAATGTTAGAAAAGATAGCGAAAATTTCGTCAAAATAAAAACTTTCTAAGTCCATTTCAAAGAAAGTCATTTGATTTTTAAATTGTGCAGTGTAAAACATAGTAACCATTTGGAGCGTTAAAACTTGAATTGACGAGTAAACAAGAATGAAAATAAATCGTACATGCATAGAGAAGTAATAGATGAAGATAAACAAGTGAACCTCCATGGTCACCAAATGTAATAATAAGTATCATATGCCAAAGGAGTTGACAAAATAGGTTTGTCTCAAATGGACCAAGGAATAACAAAAGGTATGAGCCTAGGTCTACCCATCCCCAAAATACATATATAAGGGTAAAACCTAAAAACTAAGAGCAATTGTCTATACCTAAGTTGCAAAGTCACCCACATCCATAAAAAGAATTAGTCAAGTTAGATGGAGGAAGGCCTCCTAGTAAGACTCCTTAGATGAATCTTGTGAGGAATCCTCCTCCATGATCTTAGGCTCCATGGCAGGGTGCTCCTCATCCATAGATAGATCCTCCTTATATGACGTGTCCTCCTTCATATCCGCTCCCTCATCCTTTGACACAGGATCCACCATATTCAACCCAGGTGGTACTCAAGTCTCAAGAAACACCGAATGAAGAGACATCAAAGTAGGAGAGGCGACATCAGTATCCTTGGATGAGGAGTCAAAGAGGACATCACAATGTTAAAAGACGACAAAAGTGACTCGGATGGAATGACCAACTCAGACACATGCATCACAAAGCGATAGTAGGATAACATAGGTTGGGTCCACAAAAAGAAAAGGAATCCTATCTTCTGGTACATATGGCATACGACGACAACATAGGAACTCAAAGAAGTGATCCATATGGAACACATCATCATGTTCCCACTTGGTCTCGATAGCATCAATGCAGATCGGGGGAGGCAACATTGAGTTTTCTAGGAGTAAGTACTTCATCCCTTACAGAAGCACAAACATAGACGTTAAGTCCCACACATAACCTAACAAGCACCACATGTGGTTGACTAGCAAGCAACACTCACGACATCCTATTTGTATTCTACTCTCACACTATTCTTACCTTGGGCCCAACACTGCCATTAAGGCTCCCAGGCCTTCATGGTCTTACGCAACATATGGATGATTATTGGGAGGACACATCACATGCCGATACAAGACATGACACTCTCACCAACTATGGATACAACTCCACTATAGTTAGGAATGTCAAGTCTGGCCTATGAGTCCTGTCATATCCTAATTTCGTCCGGGGACCTTTGCTTGATGACATGCGACCTTTGTTTGGTCCTTGTAAGGTGCTTGGCACCCATCATTAGGCAATTTGTGAAATTCCAGGACATGCCGGAAAACAAAAAAATATTGATGCACAATCCGTAAGTTTCCGTGACACCCCAAAAATCAAATGGAAGCATCATTGCATAATTAGTGAGGTTCCGTAACATTCCGTAGGTCAAAAAGGGAATGATTATGTAATCCGCAAGGTTCCGTAACATTACGGAAAGAAAACAAGTATCGTTACGAAATTCGTAAGTTTCCGTAACTTTACGAAAAAAGAATCACCAAAAAAAGGCAGGGGGTGTACTTAGTAAAAATGGGGGTGCAAATAGCAACCATGCCCACTTGGGCCCTCCAGAAGATTCCTCCAGAAGGCTGTTGCTTCTGGAGGAAGCAACCTGGCTCGCCTGGGCGAGCTGAGCTCGCCTGGGCGAGCTGGGCGGCAAGCATCTCCCCTATTTTGCTATAAATAGGGGAGGAAGTGAGAAGGAAAAGGGTTCAGCCCCTTAGGCACTTCTCTCTCTTTCGAATTTGCTTGGAAAAATTGTTTCCGTGAAGAAAATCTAAGCCGAGGCGCTTCCGAAACATTTCCGTAACGTTTTCCGTGAGGGATTTCGCAAAGGTTTCAACCGTTCTTCGACGTTCTTCATTCGTTCTTCATCGTTCTTCGATCTTCAACGGGTAAGTACCTCGAACCAAGCTTTTCGATTCATTCTATGTACCCGTGGTGGTCCACATTGTGTTTCGTGTATTTTTATTCTCGTTTCATTTACTTTTTATACCCCCTCTTGACGTGCTTAAGCCATTTTATTTAAGTCATTTCTCGCTTAACCTAAAAATAAAATAAATTTCCACCGAACGTTTGAATTGTATTATCCGTTAACTTCGTTTAAAATGAATTCCGACCGTTCGGTCGTGCCATAACCACGTTGGAAATCGAAAAGAGATAAAATAATAATATAATAACAAAAAATATACCTTTTAGTAAAATAAAGCGGAAAATCAATCGGACATTTTCTCTTTGGGATTTCTCATTCTTAATTGAATTGACTAATAACTAAGGTGAAACTAAGGCTAAAATCAACTCACCTAGTCAAGCTCGTCCACAAAAATAGGTTTTTGAAGTTTGTCATTTCAATTTCTTACTAAGTAAAATGGATCATTTTCAAGGTCCAACGCCTTAAAATGATCACCTTTTAAGTAAAAAAAGAACCACTTGATAAGAAAGAACTACGTAGGTCTGATTTCCTCATCGCAATTGAGGAATACGTAGGAGCAAAGGGAAACACCCTTGTCGACCACAAAAAGAGAAAAATATAAAAAGGGTATAAAGGATATAAGGACATAAAAGGGAACATAAAAATCAAAGTCATGTTTGCACATTCAATTAAAGGCTGCCGTCCCTTGGGACGTGTTAGACAAGTGGCCTCAGATATCTTAAGAAGGGGGGGTTGAATTAAGATATTCCAAACTGTTTCCCCTAATTAAAATTCTATTTCACTTTTTACTCAAGTTATGAATTCCCTTAATGACAAACTTCTTAAATATTAATTCAAATGAAGCAACTTGAATATGAATATAAAGCAATAATAAATAAAGGAGATTAAGGGAAGAGAAAATGCAAACTCAGTTTTATACTGGTTCGGCCACACCCTTGTGCCTACGTCCAGTCCCCAAGCAACCCGCTTGAGAGTTCCACTATCTTGTAAATTCCTTTTACAAGTTCTAAACACACAAGGACAATCCTTCCTTTGTGTTTAGAGATCCTTTACAACAAGAGACTCACAGTCTCTTAATCCCTTAGAGAATGAGAAGAAGAAGAAGAACAAATCTCTCTAGAAAGAGATGGATTTTACAGATTGAGCACTCAAATAATTCCTTAATGAATTGCAATTTGAATTGGCCAAGGAATTCTTAAGAGGATAAAATGAATTTGCTCTTTGAGAGGATAAACACTTTGTTGTTCTGAAAATCTCTGAGCAATTTCGTGTTTAAGTCACATATATATAGACCATTGGTTGTCATGAGTAAAGCCTTTAAAAAGTTGTGACTCTTGAAATTATTTTTCTGAAAATCCTGTTTGGTAATCGATTACAGTAATTGTGTAATCGATTACAGCTTTTAAAATTTGAATTAAAACGTTTACTAACTGCTGGTAATCGATTACCAAAATTGTGTAATCGATTACAGCTTTTAAAATTTCGAATTCAAATTTTTATAGCTGTTATAAAACGTATTTGGCCACTGGTAATCGATTACATCCTCTGGTAATCGATTACCAGAGAGTAAAACCTTTGAGAAACACTTTTTATTTTAAATCACTTGGCCAAACCTTTGCTAATTCAATTAGGAATTCCCTTCCTAATATTCTAGTGATCATCTTGATGTTGTGACTTGTAATCTTGAAGTATTGTCTTGAATTTTAATCTTGAAAAGCCCATTTGCATCAATTGCAACATATCATCATGATCATCATCAAAACATCAAAGCCAATTGCATCTACAATCTCCCCCTTTTTGATGATGACAATACAATACCTGAAATCAAGATTCAAGCAAGCAACAAACAATTGTATATAGATAAAATGTGCATTCGTTTACTCCCCCTATATTTCGGAATTCATGATCACTTGATTTCTAAGTTTGTTAAGCTTTTTCTTAAGCTTTTTCTACAACCTTTTCTCCCCCTTTGGCAACATCAAAAAGCCAAGGACCTCGGAAATCAACACAGATATGACAAAGGAGTAGAAAAATATATAAATATCAGAGTATAAAACACAAGAAGCCAAACTCACAAAGAAGAAAGAATCAAACCAGAATCCAAATAACTGAAAATGTCAACAATCACAAAACATCCAAGACTGAAATTTAAAAACCATAAGATAAATAAGCAAAGTACTTAGCAAAATAATGTAAATTCTAAGAAACTAAAAGCCAAAATACACGGCTTATAAAAGATAAATAATCAGAAACTAAAATCTAAGAAGACGGAGGTGGTGGTGGAAGATCGAAACTCTGACGAATGTATCCGACATCCTCTTCAAGTTGTGTAAGACGAATGTCCATACCGGCAAAGCGTGAATCTAACGAGTCGAAGCGGTCACCAACATAAGAATGAAGACCCCGTAATTCGGAGAGGACTTCATTCATGAGTGCGGAATCTTCACGTTGAGGGGGAGGTGAAGGAGTACGTTCATCTTGAGGAGGGAGTGCATCCTTCTTCAGCCATTGTCCATTCCGATCTTTACGATACCCAAAAGAAGTCACTGCACCAGCACCAATTGCAAAGGAACGCTTGACTTGAACAAAGGGTTCATCATCAAGCGGAATATGAAAATGACGCAAAAACAGAGTAATCAAATGTGGATAAGGAAGAGGTGCATTGGCCCGTAATGCCTTATGCATTCGGTACCGAACCAAATGGGCCCAGTCGATCTGACGACCGGTTAGAAAAGCCGACATAAGAATCAAATCCTCCTCAGAGGCTTGTGCTAAATTTGAAGACCGAGGAAGCAAAATTCTAACAATGATATAATACATGATGCGATTATCAAAAGTTAATGACCCGGCCAACAATCTACCGGTCATTTCAGCTTGATCATTGCAGACCATGCGACGAGCATCATGACTCGAATAATCGAATTTCCAGTCATCAACAATGGTGCCCTCAAAAGGTGCACCTTGACTGGGTAAATGAGTCAAAGAAAAGAAAAGTGACTGATCAATGACCATAGAAGTACCATGCACCTCAGACATAATAATACCATCCTGAATTTTTAAATTGCAGTAGAAGACCTTTACAAGTTCAGGATAATATGGCAATTTAAATGACATGAAATCAACAAGACCAGAATTTTGAAACACTTGATAGCAATCAAACGTTTCATCATTAAAGAACTCTACGCCTAGGTACTTAGGGTCTAAGATTATTCTAGAAGAAAACTGAGAAAGGTAC
>NC_041016.1:37728175-37843097 GCF_004193775.1 Glycine soja | reverse complement strand
CGTAGACGTTGATCATCGGATGAAAACAGTGTTGATGATCTTGGAGATGACAAAGAAGGAGGGAATAGGTGCTGTGGGTGCTCCGGATGGGCCGTGACGGCGATGGGGCAGCAGCGGTAGCGGTGGAGGATGATCCCTTTCTCTTCTTTGATGGCTCTGCCATTTGATGAAGTTTTTCTGGATTTTGATCGGTGGAAGTGAAAGAGGAGTGAAAAAGAGGAAGATTGGGCTTTACGGGACGTGATTTGGTGAAGAATTGAGTGAGAATCGAAGGTTTGAAGTTCTAGGTATGGAGGAAACGTGGAGGAAGCTTTGGCTGCGCAGCAGCTCTGATTTCGTGAGTATTTATAGAAGATGACGCATTGTAATCGATTACAGGTATTGGTAATCGATTACAGGCCCAATAAGCCTTCTTGGTAATCGATTACAGGATGTTGTAATCGATTACAGGCTGCCTGTTCGTGTGTAATCGATTACACTGGATGGTAATCGATTACCAGAGCCTATCCTAGGCTTGTTTCTAAGAGAATCTATATTTATGCTCAAATACATCCTATATGACTAATTTCACTACTAATACACTAAATTCAATCATTCAATTACTATATACACAAGAAATCATAAATTCTATCATAAAACAAGAATTCAAACAAGATCAAACAAAATAATCTACAATCAAAAAGGTAAAAGTAAATTCAACAACCAATCAATCCCTATTTTTTCTAAATCTCTTACATCTAACAGACCTAATTCTCTTCTAATAGAGAAGAACACTTCCTTGGGGAGAGGTTTAGTGAAAATATCAGCAAGTTGATTCTTAGTATCAAACAAATTCTAATACACAATCTCCCTTTAGACATGATCTCTAAGAAAGTGGTGTCTATCTCTATATGTTTAGTTCTTGAATGTTGAACTGGGTTTTGGATAGATTTATGGCACTAGTATTATCACACTTAATAGGTATGCGATCAAGAATGATGCCATAGTCAGATAATTGTTGCTTTCATCCATAAAATCTGTGCACAACAACTACCGGCAGAGATATACTCCGCTCAGCAGTAGATAAAGCAACACTGTTTTGTTTCTTACTATGCCATGAGACAAGAGCCGATCCAATAAATTGACAAGTTCCACTTGTAACTTTTCTATCAGTTTTAGATCCGGCAAAATCAGAATCAGAATATCCTATTAAGTTACATGTTGAATTCTTAGGATACCATAATCCTAAATTGATTGTTCCTAATAGATATCTCATGATTCTCTTTACTGCACTTAGATGTGATTGTTTGGGTTGGATTGAAACCTAGCACACATGCATACACTAAACATAATATTAGGTCTACTAGCAGATAAATAAGAAGAGATCCGATCATACTCGACATTGTTTTATGTCTATAGACTGACCAGATTCATTTTTATCTAAGTAACAATTAGTGCTCATCGGTGTAGACATGTGTTTTTGCACTATCCATCCCAAATCTTTTGATCAATTCCTGCAGTATTTGGATTGATTGATGAATATACCTTCTTGAGTTGCTTGATTTGTAATCCCAGAAAGTACTTTAGTTCTCCCATCATTGACATTTCAAATTCACTTTGCATATCAAGGGAAAACTCCTTGCACAATGAATCATTAGTGGATCCAAAAATTATAATCATCAACATATATTTGAACCAGCAAAATATCATTATGCTTTCTCTTTATGAATAATGTGGTATCCACTTTACCTTTGGAGAATTCTTTTTCTAGAGAAAATTACTTAATCGTTCATACCATGCCCTAGGGGCTTGTTTCAAACCATAAAGAGCCTTTTGTAATTTATAAACATGGTTGGTTTATCAAAAATTTCAAAACCAGGGGGTTGTTCAACATATACCTCTTCTTGAATTAAGCCATTTAGAAAGGCACTCTTAACATCCATTTGATAAAGTTTAAAGTTCATTATGGATGCATATGCCAAAAGCATTCTAATGGCTTCTAATCTTGCAACAGGAGATATGTTTCTTCATAGTCTATTCCCTCTTCTTGATTATACCCTTTTGCTACTAACCTGGCTTTATTTCTAATAATATACCATGTTCATCTAATTTATTTCTAAAAACCCATTTTGTTCCTATGACAGGATAATTTTCAGGTTTTTCTACTAATTTCCACACATTGTTTCTTTCAAATTGGTTTAGTTCTTCTTGCATGGCAATGATCCAATTATCATCTACTATGGCTTCTTTTATATTTTTAGGTTCAATCATAGATACAAAAGCCATATTATTGCATAAATCTTTAAGAGAGTGTCTAGTTGTTACCCCTTTTGAGATATCACCAATAATGTTGTCGAGGGGATGATCTCTTGAAGTTTTCCATTCTCTTGGGAGTGCATCATTAGATTTGCCTTCTTCTGGAGGATCTTCATTGTTTCCTTTGTCATTTCCTTTGGAATCTTGTTCATGAATGTTCATATGTTCTAAAGAATCTGCAATGTCATCTAGCATATTCTTTGTTGACAATATAGCATTAGATTCTTCAAAGGTAAAATGAATGGATTCCTCTATATTCATAGTTCTCTTATTATATATTCTATATGCTTTGCTTTGTAAAGAATATCCAAGAAAAATGCCTTCATCAGATTTTGCATCGAATTTTCCAAGATTATCTTTACCATTATTAAGTACAAAGCACTTGCAACCAAAAACATGTAGATAAGAAATATTAGGTTTTCTACCGTTAAATAACTCATATGGGGTTTTCTTTAAAATAGGTCTTATCAAGGCTCTATTCATGATGTAACATGCAGTATTGACAGCTTCAGCTCAAAAATACTTTGGAAGAGAAGTATCATTTAATAAAGTTCTTGCAATTTCTTCCAATGACCTATTTTTCCTCTCAACAACTCCATTTTGTTGAGGGGTTCTTGGTGCAGAAAAATTATGTTCAATACCATGTTCATCACAAAATAATTCAAAATCTTTATTTTCAAATTCACCCCCATGATCACTTCTAATGGATGCAATCTTGAGATTTTTCTTGTTTTGTATGACTTTAGCAAGTTTCCTAAATGCTTGGAATGAATCACTTTTATGTGTAATAAATAATGTCCAAGTATATCTAGAGAAATCATCAACTATAACTAAAGCATAGTAATTTCCTCCAAAACTCATGGTTCTAGATGGACCAAATAGATCCATATGCAATAACTGTAATGGTCGAGTGGTTGAAACAACATTTTTAGATTTGAATGAGACTCTTGTTTGTTTGCCCTTTTGACATGCATCGCATAGTTTATCTTTTTCAAATTTCAATTTAGGCAAACCAACTACTAAATCTTTTGAAATTAATTTATTTAAGTGATCCATGTTTATGTGAGCAATTCTTTTATGCCATAACCATGGATCATCCTCTTTACTAAGAAAGCAATGATTGTTTTCTTGTTTTATGCTTAAGTCTATCATGTAAACATTATTGACTCTATGTCCTACATGCTTTATATTAATGTCATGCTTATGTTCTATAAGACATTTCTGAGAATCAAATGATACTAGATAGCCTTTGTCACATAGTTGACTAACGCTAAGCAGGCTGTGCTTAAGGCCTTCAACAAGTAGAACATTTTCAATGGAGTTTGAAGAATTTGTACCTATTTTACCCACTCCAAGAATTCTACCTTTGTTGTTGTCACCATATGTTACATGCCCGCTTTTCTTTGGAGATATGTGTGTAAAATTTGATGCATCTCCAGTCATATGTTTTGAGCATCCGCTATCTATGTACCACTTCTTTCTCAAAGATACCTGCATAATCAAGTTTTTGACTTAGGTACCCAAATTTTATTGGGTCCTTGCATGTTAGTATAAACTGAGGATCCTTTTGGGACCTATATCATTTTAATGTTACTGTAATTTTTCTTGAAGTAGCAAGTTGATATGCCATGTCCTCTTCTTCCACAGTAAAAACAAGTGATAGAATTAGAATTACATTTTTGTGTGGAAGTGGAAAAGTTTTTATGAACCTTTTGTAGTTTTTCAGATTTATACCCTAGTCCATTTTTATTAGACACATATCTTTGTTTACTTAATATAACATCTAAATTATTTCTACTATATGAAAATTTTGCAAGTGAATTTTTTAACTCTTTAATTTCTTTTACATATTTATCACAACAACTACAAGAATATGTTATTTTCTTGTCATTAATAGTGGAGATATTAACTTTTTCATTTGTTTTAGAGATTGAGACTTCATTTCTAAGAAGATCTAATTCTTTGTTTAATTTTGAAATTTCATTTTCTAAATTTGAAATTGTTTTCTTTGATGATGAAACTAATTTTGCAAGTTTAATTGATTCTTTATGCAAATCAGCAAATGCATCTTGCAATTCATCAAAAGAAATAGATAAGTTGTTTGAAGATGTTACCTCTTCATCACTTTCGTAACTTTTTGCCATAAGGCAAAGATTTATCTCTTCATTTTCAGAATCTTCAGAGGATTCCAAATCATTTTCATCCCATGTGATGTATGCTTTCTTTAGTTTCTTCTCACTATGATTTTTCTTTTCAGATTTTTCCATCTTTTTCTTGAAGATGGGACAATCAACCCTCAGATGTCCAGGTTGATTGCATTCAAAGCATTTTAGAGTAGAGGATGAATTTTCTGTCCTTCTCTTTGATTTAAAATTTGGTCGCCTCTGATTTCCTCTTACTTTAAGAAATTTGTTGAATCTTTTTACAAAGAGACTTAGATCATCATCATCATCTGCATCATTATCCTGATCACTTTCTTCTTGAATTGAGGATGATGTTTTAAGAGCAATTCCTTTCTTTTTCTTGTCATTTTCTTCATTTTGATGCAATCTCAATAGTTCCATCTCGTGTTCCTGCAACTTACCAAATAAAGTGGCAAGAGACATGTTAGACAAATCTCTTGATTCAGAAATAGCCGTTACTTTGGGTTGCCATTCTCTACTTAAACATCTTAGCACCTTGTTTATAAGATCTTCATTTTGAAATTCTTTGCCTAAGGCTGCTAGATGATTTACTATATGTGTAAATCTCTTTTGCATACTCTGAATATTTTCATTTGCATTCATTCTAAATAATTCATACTCATGAGTTAGTGCATTTATCCTAGATCTTTTAACATCTGTAGTTCCTTCATGTGTTAATCGAAGAGTGTCCCACATTTCCTTAGCACTCTTACAATTTGAAACTCTGAAATATTCATCCATTCCTAGGGCAGATGTTATTATGTTTTTGGCTTTTAGGTTGTATTGTACTCGTTTTCTATCCTCTTCAGACCATCTATCTCTAGGTTTTTCTATGGTTATGCTTTCACTTGATGAACTACCATCTATTGAAACTCTTTCTACTGTGGTGGGTATATAAGGCCCTATTTCTATGGCTTCCCAGATATTTAGATCTATTGCCTCGATAAAAATTTGCATTCGGGTTTTCCAGTAGTGGTAACCCTCTCCATTAAAGATTGGAGGTCTATTGATAGAATTCCCTTCTGGAAATAAGGAATTTGCTGAGGCCATCTTTTTCTTGAAGCTTCTAAACTTTGTACAAGAATGAAGCTCTGATACCACTTGTTAGACAAGTAGCCTCAGATATCTTAAGAAGGGGGGGTTGAATTAAGATATTCCAAACTGTTTCCCCTAATTAAAAATCTATTTCACTTTTTACTCAAGTTATGAATTCCCTTAATGACAAACTTCTTAAATATTAATTCAAATGAAGCAACTTGAATATGAATATAAAGCAATAATAAATAAAGGAGATTAAGGGAAGAGAAAATGCAAACTCAGTTTTATACTGGTTCGGTCACACCCTTGTGCCTACGTCCAGTCCCCAAGCAACCCGCTTGAGATTTCCACTATCTTGTAAATTCCTTTTACAAGTTCTAAACACACAAGGACAATCCTTCCTTTGTGTTTAGAGATCCTTTACAACAAGAGACTCACAGTCTCTTAATCCCTTAGAGAATGAGAAGAAGAAGAGGAACAAATCTCTCTAGAAAGAGATGGATTTTACAGATTGAGCACTCAAATAATTCCTTAATGAATTGCAATTTGAATTGGCCAAGGAATTCTTAAGAGGATAAAATGAATTTGCTCTTTGAGAGGATAAACACTTTGTTGTTCTGAAAATCTCTGAGCAATTTCGTGTTTAAGTCACATATATATAGACCATTGGTGGTCATGAGTAAAGCCTTTAAAAAGTTGTGACTCTTGAAATTATTTTTCTGAAAATCCTGTTTGGTAATCGATTACAGTAATTGTGTAATCGATTACAGCTTTTAAAATTTGAATTAAAACGTTTACTAACTGCTGGTAATCGATTACCAAAATTGTGTAATCGATTACAGCTTTTAAAATTTCGAATTCAAATTTTTATAGCTGTTATAAAACGTATTTGGCCACTGGTAATCGATTACATCCTCTGGTAATCGATTACCAGAGAGTAAAACCTTTGAGAAACACTTTTTATTTTAAATCACTTGGCCAAACCTTTGCTAATTCAATTAGGAATTCCCTTCCTAATATTTTAGTGATCATCTTGATGTTGTGACTTGTAATCTTGAAGTATTGTCTTGAATTTTAATCTTGAAAAGCCCATTTGCATCAATTGCAACATATCATCATGATCATCATCAAAACATCAAAGCCAATTGCATCTACAATCTCCCCCTTTTTGATGATGACAATACAATACCTGAAATCAAGATTCAAGCAAGCAACAAACAATTGTATATAGATAAAATGTGCATTCGTTTACTCCCCCTATATTTCGGAATTCATGATCACTTGATTTCTAAGTTTGTTAAGCTTTTTCTACAACCTTTTCTCCCCCTTTGGCAACATCAAAAAGCCAAGGACCTCGGAAATCAACACAGATATGACAAAGGAGTAGAAAAATATATAAATATCAGAGTATAAAACACAAGAAGCCAAACTCACAAAGAAGAAAGAATCAAACCAGAATCCAAATAACTGAAAATGTCAACAATCACAAAACATCCAAGACTGAAATTTAAAAACCATAAGATAAATAAGCAAAGTACTTAGCAAATAATGTAAATTCTAAGAAACTAAAAGCCAAAATACACGGCTTATAAAAGATAAATAATCAGAAACTAAAATCTAAGAAGACGGAGGTGGTGGTGGAAGATCGAAACTCTGACGAATGTATCCGACATCCTCTTCAAGTTGTGTAAGACGAATGTCCATACCGGCAAAGCGTGAATCTAACGAGTCGAAGCGGTCACCAACATAAGAATGAAGACCCCGTAATTCGGAGAGGACTTCATTCATGAGTGCGGAATCTTCACGTTGAGGGGGAGGTGAAGGAGTACGTTCATCTTGAGGAGGGAGTGCATCCTTCTTCAGCCATTGTCCATTCCGATCTTTACGATACCCAAAGAAGTCACTGCACCAGCACCAATTGCAAAGGAACGCTTGACTTGAACAAAGGGTTCATCATCAAGCGGAATATGAAAATGACGCAAAAACAGAGTAATCAAATGTGGATAAGGAAGAGGTGCATTGGCCCGTAATGCCTTATGCATTCGGTACCGAACCAAATGGGCCCAGTCGATCTGACGACCGGTTAGAAAAGCCGACATAAGAATCAAATCCTCCTCAGAGGCTTGTGCTAAATTTGAAGACCGAGGAAGCAAAATTCTAACAATGATATAATACATGATGCGATTATCAAAAGTTAATGACCCGGCCAACAATCTACCGGTCATTTCAGCTTGATCATTGCAGACCATGCGACGAGCATCATGACTCGAATAATCGAATTTCCAGTCATCAACAATGGTGCCCTCAAAAGGTGCACCTTGACTGGGTAAATGAGTCAAAGAAAAGAAAAGTGACTGATCAATGACCATAGAAGTACCATGCACCTCAGACATAATAATACCATCCTGAATTTTTAAATTGCAGTAGAAGACCTTTACAAGTTCAGGATAATATGGCAATTTAAATGACATGAAATCAACAAGACCAGAATTTTGAAACACTTGATAGCAATCAAACGTTTCATCATTAAAGAACTCTACGCCTAGGTACTTAGGGTCTAAGATTATTCTAGAAGAAAACTGAGAAAGGTACCGTAGACGTTGATCATCGGATGAAAACAGTGTTGATGATCTTGGAGATGACAAAGAAGGAGGAATAGGTGCTGTGGGTGCTCCGGATGGGCCGTGACGGCGATGGGCAGCAGCGGTAGCGGTGGAGGATGATCCCTTTCTCTTCTTTGATGGCTCTGCCATTTGATGAAGTTTTTCTGGATTTTGATCGGTGGAAGTGAAAGAGGAGTGAAAAAGAGGAAGATTGGGCTTTACGGGACGTGATTTGGTGAAGAATTGAGTGAGAATCGAAGGTTTGAAGTTCTAGGTATGGAGGAAAACGTGGAGGAAGCTTTGGCTGCGCAGCAGCTCTGATTTCGTGAGTATTTATAGAAGATGACGCATTGTAATCGATTACAGGTATTGGTAATCGATTACAGGCCCAATAAGCCTTCTGGTAATCGATTACAGGATGTTGTAATCGATTACAGGCTGCCTGTTCGTGTGTAATCGATTACACTGGATGGTAATCGATTACCAGAGCCTATCCTAGGCTTGTTTCTAAGAGAATATCTATATTTATGCTCAAATACATCCTATATGACTAATTTTCACTACTAATACACTAAATTCAATCATTCAATTACTATATACACAAGAAATCATAAATTCTATCATAAAAACAAGAATTCAAACAAGATCAAACAAAATAATCTACAATCAAAAGGTAAAAGTAAATCAACCAATCAATCCCTATTTTTCTAAATCTCTTACATCTAACAGACCTAATTCTCTTCTAATAGAGAAGAACACTTCCTTGGGGAGAGGTTTAGTGAAAATATCAGCAAGTTGATTCTTAGTATCAACAAATTCTAATACACAATCTCCCTTTAAGACATGATCTCTAAGAAAGTGGTGTCTAATCTCTATATGTTTAGTTCTTGAATGTTGAACTGGGTTTTTGGATAGATTTATGGCACTAGTATTATCACACTTAATAGGTATGCGATCAAGAATGATGCCATAGTCAGATAATTGTTGCTTCATCCATAAAATCTGTGCACAACAACTACCGGCAGAGATATACTCCGCTTCAGCAGTAGATAAAGCAACACTGTTTTGTTTCTTACTATGCCATGAGACAAGAGCCGATCCAATAAATTGACAAGTTCCACTTGTACTTTTTCTATCAGTTTTAGATCCGGCAAAATCAGAATCAGAATATCCTATTAAGTTACATGTTGAATTCTTAGGATACCATAATCCTAAATTGATTGTTCCTAATAGATATCTCATGATTCTCTTTACTGCACTTAGATGTGATTGTTTGGGGTTGGATTGAAACCTAGCACACATGCATACACTAAACATAATATTAGGTCTACTAGCAGATAAATAAAGAAGAGATCCGATCATACCTCGACATTGTTTTATGTCTATAGACTGACCAGATTCATTTTTATCTAAGTAACAATTAGTGCTCATCGGTGTAGACATGTGTTTTGCACTATCCATCCCAAATCTTTTGATCAATTCCTTGCAGTATTTGGATTGATTGATGAATATACCTTCTTGAGTTTGCTTGATTTGTAATCCCAGAAAGTACTTTAGTTCTCCCATCATTGACATTTCAAATTCACTTTGCATATCAAGGGAAAACTCCTTGCACAATGAATCATTAGTGGATCCAAAAATTATATCATCAACATATATTTGAACCAGCAAAATATCATTATGCTTTCTCTTTATGAATAATGTGGTATCCACTTTACCTTTGGAGAATTCTTTTTCTAGAAGAAAATTACTTAATCGTTCATACCATGCCCTAGGGGCTTGTTTCAAACCATAAAGAGCCTTTTGTAATTTATAAACATGGTTTGGTTTATCAAAAATTTCAAAACCAGGGGGTTGTTCAACATATACCTCTTCTTGAATTAAGCCATTTAGAAAGGCACTCTTAACATCCATTTGATAAAGTTTAAAGTTCATTATGGATGCATATGCCAAAAGCATTCTAATGGCTTCTAATCTTGCAACAGGAGCATATGTTTCTTCATAGTCTATTCCCTCTTCTTGATTATACCCTTTTGCTACTAACCTGGCTTTATTTCTAATAAATATACCATGTTCATCTAATTTATTTCTAAAAACCCATTTTGTTCCTATGACAGGATAATTTTCAGGTTTTTCTACTAATTTCCACACATTGTTTCTTTCAAATTGGTTTAGTTCTTCTTGCATGGCAATGATCCAATTATCATCTACTATGGCTTCTTTTATATTTTTAGGTTCAATCATAGATACAAAAGCCATATTATTGCATAAATCTTTAAGAGAGTGTCTAGTTGTTACCCCTTTTGAGATATCACCAATAATGTTGTCGAGGGGATGATCTCTTGAAGTTTTCCATTCTCTTGGGAGTGCATCATTAGATTTGCCTTCTTCTGGAGGATCTTCATTGTTTCCTTTGTCATTTCCTTTGGAATCTTGTTCATGAATGTTCATATGTTCTAAAGAATCTGCAATGTCATCTAGCATATTCTTTGTTGACAATATAGCATTAGATTCTTCAAAGGTAACATGAATGGATTCCTCTATATTCATAGTTCTCTTATTATATATTCTATATGCTTTGCTTTGTAAAGAATATCCAAGAAAAATGCCTTCATCAGATTTTGCATCGAATTTTCCAAGATTATCTTTACCATTATTAAGTACAAAGCACTTGCAACCAAAAACATGTAGATAAGAAATATTAGGTTTTCTACCGTTAAATAACTCATATGGGGTTTTCTTTAAAATAGGTCTTATCAAGGCTGTATTCATGATGTAACATGCAGTATTGACAGCTTCAGCCCAAAAATACTTTGGAAGAGAAGTATCATTTAATAAAGTTCTTGCAATTTCTTCCAATGACCTATTTTTCCTCTCAACAACTCCATTTTGTTGAGGGGTTCTTGGTGCAGAAAAATTATGTTCAATACCATGTTCATCACAAAATAATTCAAAATCTTTATTTTCAAATTCACCCCCATGATCACTTCTAATGGATGCAATCTTGAGATTTTTCTTGTTTTGTATGACTTTAGCAAGTTTCCTAAATGCTTGGAATGAATCACTTTTATGTGTAATAAATAATGTCCAAGTATATCTAGAGAAATCATCAACTATAACTAAAGCATAGTAATTTCCTCCAAAACTCATGGTTCTAGATGGACCAAATAGATCCATATGCAATAACTGTAATGGTCGAGTGGTTGAAACAACATTTTTAGATTTGAATGAGACTCTTGTTTGTTTGCCCTTTTGACATGCATCGCATAGTTTATCTTTTTCAAATTTCAATTTAGGCAAACCAACTACTAAATCTTTTGAAATTAATTTATTTAAGTGATCCATGTTTATGTGAGCAATTCTTTTATGCCATAACCATGGATCATCATCTTTACTAAGAAAGCAATGATTGTTTTCTTGTTTTATGCTTAAGTCTATCATGTAAACATTATTGACTCTATGTCCTACATGCTTTATATTAATGTCATGCTTATGTTCTATAAGACATTTCTGAGAATCAAATGATACTAGATAGCCTTTGTCACATAGTTGACTAACGCTAAGCAGGCTGTGCTTAAGGCCTTCAACAAGTAGAACATTTTCAATGGAGTTTGAAGAATTTGTACCTATTTTACCCACTCCAAGAATTCTACCTTTGTTGTTGTCACCATATGTTACATGCCCGCTTTTCTTTGGAGATATGTGTGTAAAATTTGATGCATCTCCAGTCATATGTTTTGAGCATCCGCTATCTATGTACCACTTCTTTCTCAAAGATACCTGCATAATCAAGTTTTTGACTTAGGTACCCAAATTTTATTGGGTCCTTGCATGTTAGTATAAACTGAGGATCCTTTTGGGACCTATATCATTTTAATGTTACTGTAATTTTTCTTGAAGTAGCAAGTTGATATGCCATGTCCTCTTCTTCCACAGTAAAAACAAGTGATAGAATTAGAATTACATTTTTGTGTGGAAGTGGAAAAGTTTTTATGAACCTTTTGTAGTTTTTCAGATTTATACCCTAGTCCATTTTTATTAGACACATATCTTTGTTTACTTAATATAACATCTAAATTATTTCTACTATATGAAAATTTTGCAAGTGAATTTTTTAACTCTTTAATTTCTTTTACATATTTATCACAACAACTACAAGAATATGTTATTTTCTTGTCATTAATAGTGGAGATATTAACTTTTTCATTTGTTTTAGAGATTGAGACTTCATTTCTAAGAAGATCTAATTCTTTGTTTAATTTTGAAATTTCATTTTCTAAATTTGAAATTGTTTTCTTTGATGATGAAACTAATTTTGCAAGTTTAATTGATTCTTTATGCAAATCAGCAAATGCATCTTGCAATTCATCAAAAGAAATAGATAAGTTGTTTGAAGATGTTACCTCTTCATCACTTTCGTAACTTTTTGCCATAAGGCAAAGATTTATCTCTTCATTTTCAGAATCTTCAGAGGATTCCAAATCATTTTCATCCCATGTGATGTATGCTTTCTTTAGTTTCTTCTCACTATGATTTTTCTTTTCAGATTTTTCCATCTTTTTCTTGAAGATGGGACAATCAACCCTCAGATGTCCAGGTTGATTGCATTCAAAGCATTTTAGAGTAGAGGATGAATTTTCTGTCCTTCTCTTTGATTTAAAATTTGGTCGCCTCTGATTTCCTCTTACTTTAAGAAATTTGTTGAATCTTTTTACAAAGAGACTTAGATCATCATCATCATCTGCATCATTATCCTGATCACTTTCTTCTTGAATTGAGGATGATGTTTTAAGAGCAATTCCTTTCTTTTTCTTGTCATTTTCTTCATTTTGATGCAATCTCAATAGTTCCATCTCGTGTTCCTGCAACTTACCAAATAAAGTGGCAAGAGACATGTTAGACAAATCTCTTGATTCAGAAATAGCCGTTACTTTGGGTTGCCATTCTCTACTTAAACATCTTAGCACCTTGTTTATAAGATCTTCATTTTGAAATTCTTTGCCTAAGGCTGCTAGATGATTTACTATATGTGTAAATCTCTTTTGCATACTCTGAATATTTTCATTTGCATTCATTCTAAATAATTCATACTCATGAGTTAGTGCATTTATCCTAGATCTTTTAACATCTGTAGTTCCTTCATGTGTTAATCGAAGAGTGTCCCACATTTCCTTAGCACTCTTACAATTTGAAACTCTGAAATATTCATCCATTCCTAGGGCAGATGTTATTATGTTTTTGGCTTTTAGGTTGTATTGTACTCGTTTTCTATCCTCTTCAGACCATCTATCTCTAGGTTTTTCTATGGTTATGCTTTCACTTGATGAACTACCATCTATTGAAACTCTTTCTACTGTGGTGGGTATATAAGGCCCTATTTCTATGGCTTCCCAGATATTTAGATCTATTGCCTCGATAAAAATTTGCATTCGGGTTTTCCAGTAGTGGTAACCCTCTCCATTAAAGATTGGAGGTCTATTGATAGAATTCCCTTCTGGAAATAAGGAATTTGCTGAGGCCATCTTTTTCTTGAAGCTTCTAAACTTTGTACAAGAATGAAGCTCTGATACCACTTGTTAGACAAGTGGCCTCAGATATCTTAAGAAGGGGGGGTTGAATTAAGATATTCCAAACTGTTTCCCCTAATTAAAAATCTATTTCACTTTTTACTCAAGTTATGAATTCCCTTAATGACAAACTTCTTAAATATTAATTCAAATGAAGCAACTTGAATATGAATATAAAGCAATAATAAATAAAGGAGATTAAGGGAAGAGAAAATGCAAACTCAGTTTTATACTGGTTCGGCCACACCCTTGTGCCTACGTCCAGTCCCCAAGCAACCCGCTTGAGAGTTCCACTATCTTGTAAATTCCTTTTACAAGTTCTAAACACACAAGGACAATCCTTCCTTTGTGTTTAGAGATCCTTTACAACAAGAGACTCACAGTCTCTTAATCCCTTAGAGAATGAGAAGAAGAAGAGGAACAAATCTCTCTAGAAAGAGATGGATTTTACAGATTGAGCACTCAAATAATTCCTTAATGAATTGCAATTTGAATTGGCCAAGGAATTCTTAAGAGGATAAAATGAATTTGCTCTTTGAGAGGATAAACACTTTGTTATTCTGAAAATCTCTGAGCAATTTCGTGTTTAAGTCACATATATATAGACCATTGGTGGTCATGAGTAAAGCCTTTAAAAAGTTGTGACTCTTGAAATTATTTTTCTGAAAATCCTGTTTGGTAATCGATTACAGTAATTGTGTTATCGATTACAGCTTTTAAAATTTGAATTAAAACGTTTACTAACTGCTGGTAATCGATTACCAAAATTGTGTAATCGATTACAGCTTTTAAAATTTCGAATTCAAATTTTTATAGCTGTTATAAAACGTATTTGGCCACTGGTAATCGATTACATCCTCTGGTAATCGATTACCAGAGAGTAAAACCTTTGAGAAACACTTTTTATTTTAAATCACTTGGCCAAACCTTTGCTAATTCAATTAGGAATTCCCTTCCTAATATTCTAGTGATCATCTTGATGTTGTGACTTGTAATCTTGAAGTATTGTCTTGAATTTTAATCTTGAAAAGCCCATTTGCATCAATTGCAACATATCATCATGATCATCATCAAAACATCAAAGCCAATTGCATCTACAGGACGGACGTGTGGGGTGCTAATACCTTCCCCGTGCGTAAATACAACTCCCGAACCTTTCACTTAGAAGTTCGTAGATCGCGTCTTTTCCGGTTTTTCCGACGTTTTCCTCAAATAAACGTTGGTGGCGACTCCGCACGTATTCCTTTCGTGGAACACGCATCCCGTGAGTCACATGTCGCCCTCCCGCCGAAGGGTAGGTTGCGACAGTTGGCGACTCCACTGGGGACTGTTTTTAGAGAGTTAGGCCATTTAATCTTGTGCAATGTTTTACCGTGACTTACCCCTTTGTTAGTTTCCATTCATTATGTTCTTGTGTATATAAACTCTTTGTTGCTTTTAGTGCGTTTTAAAATGTATGCATGAAGTAAATATTTATTCATTTGATGCACACAAACACCAACACTATTTGCACACATTGTGAGTGAAAAAGGGGCCCTATACCCGGGTTCATGGGAACATAAGGAGTGGAGGCGAATCTGTGATCATGCTAGGTCTCCGACTTGCTTGATTACAGTGAACCCTCATCTAGAGCTTTTCTCTTTGAAAACTTATTGTTGCTAGTAGTCCCTACTGCTGCAATATGTTCTTCAAAGAGGATAATACCTCTAGAAACCGTCAAGAGAGATATGACTACCTTGGGGGGTTATTGCTAAATGCCTAGTTAGTTCTCTTCCTTGTAGGTCCCTTAAATAGGGGCACGGAGTGAACACGCTGCGTGCCATTTTTCACACTGCCATGCATAAGTATCATATACCCTTTTGCTTATGTTCAGTGAATATTGTCATACTATGTACATTCCCGTATTGCGTCTTTTGCATATGCATCGCATATGGGTTCTGTCTTGATCCCCTCTGTAAACAAACCAACGGAGGGTCCGTGTCGCCTTCTTAAAAACGTATGTTGGGGCACTTTGCTACCCCTAGACGTTGTATCTAAGAAGGAGACAATTCCTCGGGCCCCCGCATTCCTAGATTGCATCTGTGTCATATGCATTCCTTCATGCATTCATCCATCCCACCCATGAGATATCGGAGTTTTGATTTGCACCAGCTTTTTGTCTCACTTTAGTAAGCATGGGAACAAATCAAACCGGCAAGAGGTTCTACCAAGTCAAGGTTAAAAGCCTAGATACCACCAGCATCAAGGAATTAGGGTGGTTGATGGAACCTCTCCAAATGCAAGCCTTCCGCAAGACTTACGGAAAGATCTTAGAGTTGACCATAGCAGAGGTATCCATAGAAGCCATTGCATCACTCACCCAATACTATGACCAGCCTTTGAGATGCTTCACGTTCGGAGACTTCCAATTAGTACCAACCATTGAAGAATTTGAGGAAATTCTAGGGTGTCCTCTCGGGGGAAGAAAACCATATCTTTCCTCCGGGTGTCTCCCCTCTTTGAGTAGAATTGCAACTGTGGTCAAAGATTCAGCGAGAGGTTTGGACCGCATGAATCAGACTCGAAACGGCATAACGGGCCTACCACGGAGGTACCTAGAAGACAAGGCAAGGGGTATGACCAATCAAGGAGATTGGGTCCCGTTTATGGATGTGTTAGCTTTGCTAATTTTTGGGGTCGTCCTCTTTCCAAACGTGGATGGTTTGGTAGACCTAGCAGCAATCGACGCTTTCCTTGCATACTACCATGGCAAGGAAAGTCTGGTGGTAGCTGTTCTGGCAGATTTATTTGACACATTTGACCGAAGGTGCGAAAAGAGTAGCGCACGAATCATCTGTTGCTTGCCCGCCCTCTGTGTTTGGTTGGTTTCGCACTTGTTCCAGCAAGATACAAGGCATCCATGTCCGCTCCTGAGCCATCGCTCATGTACTGAAAAGAGGAGAATAGATTGGGACCAGCTTTTGGCCGGGATAGGAGGTAGAACAATCAGTTGGTTCCCCCGATGGAAGGAAGGAAAAGAAGGAGTCCTTTTCTCATGTGGAGGATACCCAAACATTCCGCTGATAGGAACGAGGGGTTGTATTAACTACAATCCCGCGCTCGCTATAAGACAACTAGGATACCCCATGAGGGGAGCACCGACGGAAGAAAGCATGTCTCCTTTCCTTGTGAGGGATTTCGGCGCACAAAATTCCAAGGCTATACAAAGAATCCATAAGGCATGGGAAACCCCGTTAAGGAAAGATCGAGAACTTAGAGGCATTCGTAATCGCATCATTGGTGGCTACCATGAATGGCTGAAAGTTCATATGCGAGGTTTAGATTGGCTCACCAAGTTAAAAGTCGTCAGCGAAGAGAGTTTTGAAGCACCGGAAGAGGACGAAGAAGTCCAAGCTCTCAAAAGCGAGTTAGGAAAGGCGAAACTTGCCAAGGAGAAGTTCAAGTTGGCCGCTACACACATTCGGAAGGAGTGTGCCGGATTACGGGAGGAGAATGCAACTACCGCAAGAGCCCTTGAACAAGAGACCAAGAGGGCTCGCAAGGAAGAGTATGGCCGAAATAAATTTCGCGGAGCTCTGTGGGGTAGCAATAGTGAACTCAAGCTGCGAAGGGAAGAGAGGGACCAGTCGCGAGCACATAGCATGGTTCTGAAAGAGGAGTTAGTTGCCTGTTCAAGGTCCAAAAGAAGCTTGTCTCAGCGTTTATGCGAGACGGAGACCAACATGCTAGCTATCATCGCCAAGTACCAAGAAGAGTTAGGTCTAGCCATGGCCCACGAGCATAGGATCACGGACGAGTATGCTCAAGTATACGCGGAAAAAGAGGCTAGAGGAAGGGTGATCGACTCTTTACACCAAGAGGCAACCATGTGGATGGATCGGTTTGCTCTTACCTTGAACGGGAGTCAAGAACTTCCCCGCTTGTTAGCCAAGGCCAAGGCGATGGCGAACACCTAATTAATGGCCCACATAATTAGAAATCGTTAGGAAACTTGTATGGTCTCTCAGACCTTGACTAGATATGACTTTCTTTTTGAAATAAAATGAGTTGGTCCCATGTTTCTACTCCAAAAAGCTCGTGCAAATCAAATCACTCCTACATTTCATCTCTAGCATGCATTTTCTTTCTTTCTTTACCCACTCCTCACGTTTGGTTTTTTAGGGAAAAACACCATAACTAAACGCGCCACAAGGCATCCCTATCACACCAGATCCAAATCTAGAACGATGGGTGATCAAGAGGAGACACAGGAACAGATGAAAGTCGACATGTCGGCTCTGAAAGAACAAATGGCCTCCATGATGGAGGCCATGTTAGGTATGAGGCAGCTCATGGAAAAGAACGCGGCCACCGCTGCCGCTGTCAGTTCGGCTGCCGAAGCAGACCCAACTCCCTTGGCAACTGCGCACCATCCTCCCTCAAACATAGTAGGACGGGGAAGGGACACACTGGGGCACGATGGCAGCCCTCACCTGGGATACAACCGAGCGGCTTACCCTTATGGATTGCCGCCCAACTACTCACCACCCGTCTTGCAAGACGATGCGGGCCATATTGCTTCTCCCGTCCTTGAAAGAGAGCCTCCTCAACAGCCCGAAGAAGTCCACAAAGACCCTCAAGACTATGCTCGAAGGGATGTCGAGTTCTATCCCCCGATCCCCGAAGGGCCAGCACCCAGCACGTTGCCTCAGCCCAACATCGCAACACAACCAATAGTTTTATCCACGGAAGGACCGTCCCCGGCAACTGAAGAAAGGAGGAAGCTCGATCTCCTTGAGGAAAGATTGAGGGCCGTGGAAGGATTTGGGGACTATCCGTTCGCAGACATGACGGATCTTTGCTTAGTACCCGATGTTGTTATTCCCCCGAAGTTCAAAGTGCCGGACTTCGACAAGTATAAAGGGACGACTTGTCCCAAAAACCATCTCAAGATGTACTGCCGCAAGATGGGCGCACACTCTAAGGATGAGAAGCTATTAATACACTTCTTTCAAAATAGCTTGGCCGGAGCCGCGGTAGTGTGGTACACTAATTTGGAAGCTTCCCGTATCCGTACTTGGAAGGATCTGATTACTGCCTTCCTAAGGCAATATTAGTACAATTCCGATATGGCTCCTGACCGCACTCAACTGCAGAATATGTTCAAGAAAGAGGGTGAAACCTTTAAAGAATATGCGCAGCATTGGAGAGATTTGGCGGCACAAGTAGCTCCTCCCATGGTTGAGAGAAAGATGATCACCATGATGGTAGACACTCTGCCAGTGTTCTACTATGAGAAGCTAGTAGGTTACATGTCGTCCAGCTTTGCGGATCTAGTATTCGCCGGGGAAAGAATCGAGGTAGGATTGAAAAGAGGAAAGTTTGATTACGTTTCCTCCACGAGTGTGAATGCCAAAAGAATCGGGGCAACAGGGGCAAAAAGGAAGGAAGGAGATGCCCATGCCGTCTCTTCAACACCCGCGTGGGTCAAACCCCCGCAAACACCTCATGGTACCCATCAGTACACGCAACATCACCCGAGCTTCTCGGCTCATACCGGGAACGCCTCTAGTTCAACACCCGTGCAGCCTAAGGCACCCACCCAGAGGGAAGCTCCCCAAGTTCCAACTCCGAACACGACTCGCCCGGCCGGTAATTCCAACACGACAAGGAACTTCCCTCCGAGGCCATTTCAAGAATTCACCCCACTCCCAATGACGTATGAAGACCTCTTGCCATCCCTCATCGCCAATCATTTGGCCGTGGTAACTCCCGGAAGGGTCCTCCAACCCCCTTTCCCAAAGTGGTATGACCCTAATGCAACTTGCAAGTACCATGGGGGTGTCCCGGGACATTCCGTTGACAAATGCTTGGCCCTTAAATACAAGGTCCAACATTTGATGGATGCTGGATGGCTGACCTTCCAAGAGGATCGGCCCAATGTGAGAACCAACCCGCTCGCCAATCATGGAGGGGGAGCAGTTAACGCCGTTGAGTCTGATAGGCCGCGCAGGTCTAAACCTTTAAAGGATGTGGCAACCCCTAGGAGGTTTATCTTTGAGGCCCTACAAAAGGGAGGTGTGATTCCCCATAGTGGGTGTAAGGAGGATTCCTGTTTGCTACATTCCGGCGAGCTGCATGACATGGAAACGTGTTTGGGAGTAGAGGAATTGTTACAGCGGATGATAGATCAAGGTCGACTGGAAGTTGGCAGTGAAGGAAAAGAGGAGCAGCATATATGCATGCAATCCACGGATGGGAGCAGTGTTGCGAAGCCGAAACCCTTGGTGATATACTTCACTAAAAGCGCAGCTTCACAAAAGCCCGGACACCTCTTAGTAGCCAAACCTGTTCCTTTCCCGTACCAAAATAGCCACGCAGTCCCATGGAGATACACACCTCCGAGGGAGAAGGAAGAAGAAGCCACCGACGTCAGCTCGTTGTCGGCTAAGGTAACAAATATCATGGGAACGAGTGGTGTGACCCGTAGCGGTCGTGTGTTCGCACCTCCGGACCTACCAGTCCAACCCGCGAACGTCAAGGGAAAAGGAAAAGTGGTGGAGGAACAAGATGGCAAAGCACCCCACGCTTCGAATAAAGATATTCCGGCAAAAGGCCTCCCGGAGAAAAAGGATGGTAAAAAAGAGGTGTCGCTAGAGGAAGCCAGCGAGTTCCTCCGTATAATTCAGCAGAGCGAATTCAAGGTTATCGAACAGCTCAACAAAACCCTGGCCAGGGTCTCGCTGTTGGAGTTACTTATGAGCTCCGAGCCTCATCGGGCTTTGCTAGTAAAAGTTCTGAACGAGGCCCATGTGGCCCAAGATATCTCGGTAGAAGGTTTCGGAGGGCTGATCAACAATATCACTGCCAACAACTATCTTGCCTTCGCCGAAGAAGAAATCCCCGCCGAGGGGAGAGGGCATAATAAGGCTTTGCACGTATCAGTCAAGTGTATGGACCATATCGTAGCCAAAGTGCTCATCGATAATGGTTCCAGTTTAAACATGATGCCTAAGAGCACTTTGGAGAAATTACCATTCAATGCTTCCCACTTAAAGCCGAGTTCAATGGTGGTTCGTGCCTTCGACGGCACTCGCCGAGAGGTTAGGGGAGAGATCGATCTCCCAGTACAAATAGGCCCTCACACCTGTCAAGTCACCTTCCAAATAATGGATATTAACCCCCCCTATAGCTGTCTGTTGGGGCGCCCGTGGATCCACTCAGTGGGAGTTGTGCCCTCTACACTCCACCAAAAGTTGAAATTCATAGTGGAGGGGCATTTGGTCATCGTGTCAGGCGAGGAAGACATCTTGGTGAGCTGCCCATCCTCTATGCCTTATGTGGAGGCCGCAGAGGAGTCACTAGAAACCGCTTTCCAGTCTTTTGAGGTGGTAAGCATTTCCTCCGTGGACTCCTTCTCTGGGCAAGCTTGCCTGTCCGATGCAGCAGTAATGATGGCCCGTGTTATGTTGGGGAACGGTTATGAACCCGGAATGGGTTTAGGCAAAGACAACGGCGGCATAACTAGCTTGATAAATGCCAAAGGAAATCGTGGGAAGTATGGTTTAGGCTATAAACCCACTCAGGCGGATATAAAGAGAAGCATCGCGGGAAGGAAGAGCGGTGGTCAAAGCTCGCGTTGGAGACAAGAAAGTGAAGGAAGTCCGCCCTGCCATATAAGTAGAAGCTTTATAAGCGCGGGTCTGGGAGACAAAGGTCAAGTGGTCGCAATATGCGAAGATGATGTTCCGAGTACATTGGATTTGGTACGACCATGCCCTCCTGATTTCCAGCTGGGAAATTGGCGAGTGGAGGAACGCCCCGGCATTTACGCAACGAGCATAATGTAAACCTTTACGGTTTTAAAAGCTCTATAGTTGGGCCTAGGCTTTAGAGTTTTTCCTTTTGTTAAGGCTTTGTGTCTTTTGTTTTTGAATTTATAATACAAGGATCTTTCTTCATCTGTTCCGACGTCTCTACCCATTCTCATTCATTTGCATGTTTACTTCTTTTTCTGAAACGGCAGATCCGATGACGAGTCCCCCGAAGGTACTAATACCTGGGACTCGCCTATCGACTTCGAGCAAGAAATGAGTCAAACAGAAGATGAGGGAAACGAGGATGTGGGACTTCCCCCAGAATTAGAAAGAATGGTCACCCATGAGGACCAAGAAATGAGGCCTCATCAAGAAGAAACAGAGCTAGTGGACTTAGGAATTGGCAGTGGAAAAAGGGAAGTAAAGATAGGCACAGGTATTGCTGCACCTATCCGTGAAGAATTAATAATCCTGCTAAAAGACTACCAAGACATCTTTGCTTGGTCATACCAAGATGTGCCCGGTTTGAGTTCTGACATTGTACAGCACCGATTACCTCTAAATCCCGAGTGTCCCCCGGTAAAGCAGAAACTGAGAAGGATGAAGCCCAAAACATCCTTGAAGATAAAAGAAGAAGTGAAGAAGCAATTTGACGCTGGATTTCTGGCCGTCGCTCGGTATCCAGAATGGGTTGCCAACATCGTACCGGTCCCTAAGAAAGATGGGAAAGTACGAATGTGTGTGGATTATCGGGACTTGAATCGAGCCAGTCCCAAGGACAATTTTCCTTTACCACACATCGATATCCTCGTAGATAACACGGCCAATTTTGCTTTATTTTCCTTCATGGATGGTTTCTCCGGTTACAATCAGATAAAGATGGCACCCGAGGATATGGAAAAGACTACTTTCGTCACCCTGTGGGGGACGTTCTGTTACAAGGTAATGTCCTTTGGACTCAAGAATGCCGGGGCAACTTATCAATGGGCCATGGTAGCTTTGTTCCATGATATGATGCATCAAGAGATCGAGGTCTACATGGACGACATAATTGCTAAATCTAAATCCGAGGAAGAACACCTTGTCAACCTGCGGAAGTTGTTCGAAAGGCTTAAGAAATATCAATTAAGGTTGAACCCCGCAAGTGTACCTTTGGGGTCAAATCAGGGAAATTGCTTGGTTTCATTGTAAGCCAGAAAAGGATAGAGGTAGACCCCGAAAAGGTGAAGGCTATCCTTGAGATGCCAGAACCCCGTACAGAGAGGCAAGTCCGAGGTTTCCTGGGACGCTTGAATTATATTGCCAGATTCATATCGTAGCTCACCGCCATTTGTGAGCCGTTGTTCAAGCTCTTACGCAAAAATCAAACTGATCGCTGGAATGAGGATTGCCAAGAGGCTTTTGGAAAGATCAAGAAGTGCCTAATGAATCCTTCCGTGCTTATGCCACCAGTACCTGGAAGGCCTCTCATTTTGTACATGACAATCTTGGACGAGTCAATGGGGTGTATGCTGGGTCAACATGACGAATCCGGAAAGAAAGAGCGCGTTGTTTACTACCTAAGTAAGAAGTTCACGACCTGTGAAATGAATTACTCCTTGCTCGAAAGAACGTGTTGTGCTTTAGTATGGGCATCCCATCGCCTAAGGCAGTACATGCTGAGCCATACTACCTGGTTGATATCCAAGATGGACCCGGTTAAGTACATCTTTGAAAAGCCAGCTCTCACGGGATGAATCGCCCGGTGGCAAGTCCTGCTATCCGAGTTTGATAAAGCTACGTCACCCAAAAGGCGATAAAAGGAAGCGCCTTAGCAGATTATTTGGCTCAACAGCCTCTTAACGACTATCAGCCCATGCATCCTGAATTCCCGGATGAGGACATCATGGCCTTGTTTGAGGAAAAATTGGACGAAGATCGGGACAAATGGACCGTATGGTTTGACGGAGCGTCAAACATTCTAGGCCATGGCGTTGGGGCAGTATTGGTCTCTCCGGACAATCAATGTGTACCTTTCACAACCAGGCTAGGATTCGACTGCACCAACAACATGGCCGAATATGAAGCATGTGCCCTAGCCGTCCAGGCAGCGATTGACTCCAATGTCAAACTACTCAAGGTATACGGCGACTCAGCATTGGTAATCCATCAGCTGAGAGGGGAATGGGAAGCTAGAGATCCCAAGCTGATACCCTACAAAGCCTATATCAAGGAATTGGCTAAGACCTTCGATGAGATCTCCTTCCATCATGTTCCCCGCGAGGAAAATCAAATGGCGGATGCACTTGCTACTTTGGCGTCTATGTTCCAGCTAACGCCGCACGGGGATCTACCCTACATTGAATTTTGGTGTCGTGGCAAACCCGCGCATTGTTGCCAAGTAGAAGAGGAACGGGACGGAAAGCCTTGGTATTTCGACATCAAGCGATATGTCGTAAGCAAAGAATACCCGCCAGAGATTGCCAACAATGATAAGAGGACATTGAGAAGGTTGGCAGCCGGTTTCTTCATGAGCGGAAGTATACTGTATAAGAGAAATCACGACATGACACTCCTGCGGTGTGTGGATGCCAGGGAGGCAAATCACATGATCGAGGAAGTCCATGAGGGCTCATTTGGAACACACGCCAACGGGCATGCTATGGCCAGGAAGATCCTAAGAGCAGGTTATTACTGGCTTACCATGGAAAGTGATTGTTGTGTCCATGTGAGGAAATGCCACAAATGTCAAGCGTTCGCAGATAATGTCAATGCCCCACCACATCCTCTGAATGTCATGTCCGCCCCTTGGCCTTTCTCCATGTGGGGAATAGATTTCATCGGGGCCATTGAGCCCAAGGCCTCGAATGGTCATCGCTTCATCCTCGTAGCGATAGATTATTTCACCAAGTGCTCAAATATGTGGGGCAATTTTGGTTTGTTTTCTTGCTTGATTGGATTGGATTGGGGGTTTGTATGGGATGGCCCTAGGCCTATAATGCATTTTGAAGCAATGGGACATGCCACATTGTCCCCGTTCTCTTGCTATTGATACCTAAACGTGCGCCCACAAAGTGTTCGGTGAAATGCCTCAATGGCATTAGCGCGTGACCTTTGTAAGGAAACAACCCATGGGGCATTTTGGTTTGCACGTATTTTCTATTTTTTGGGACATGCATTCATTCCCGAAAAAGGTTAGAGTAATTGCCCCACATATATCCTAGGCCTAGGAACCAAAGTTTTTATGCAAAAGAGCACAAGAGGAGGTGCATGTTGGGTAAAGTTACTCTTTTTGGCCAGCAATCAGCTATGAGCCACGCTACAATAATTTCCCTACGCCTAGATGTTTAGGAATTTTGCTCCTCATAAATGTGTAGGTTTAGAATAGGTAGCAAAATACCTTTGGCAATTTACACTTTGGGTGTGGTAGCAAGATACTAGGAGGTATGTATATGTAATTTTTGATAGTCAAAATGTCTCACAAAAAAAAATATATATATGTTGCATGTTATGTAAAGAAAATACCTTACAAAAATACCTTTTAATTTGAATACAATTTTAATCGGCAAAAGAAAATATACTTGAATTTGCATGCGGCTTTAGGTAGTAAAAAACACTTGAAAAAAGCATGAAATGTAGCACCTTATTGTGTAGATAGTCAAGATTCATCATGAAGTTTGTGTATGTATAGGTATTAGAAATACCAGAATGTGCACATATGCAATTTTTGATAGCCAAAGTGCTTTGAGTATGCATGTATGTAAATTTAGCAAAGGAAATGCGTGTGATGTAGGTAACAAATACACCTTGGAAGTACATATAAATAATCTAGGTAACGAAGGTGCCTTGATTGTATATGGGTGCATTTTTCTTAGTTATAAGAATGTCTTGTGCAAGTGAACGCTCGTAAAGAAGTATGCGTATAAGCTTGCTCTAAATTTACATTGATGTTTGTATTTATTGGAGGAGGTTGTATGCCATTTTTGTTTTAAGGGTAGCATTTCTTGGTAAAACTAACTTTCCAAATGTTTGCCTTCGCAGGAAATGGCCCTGAGGAAGCTCGCCTCAAAGAGGTCCAGGAAGGACAAGGCGGCCGAAGGAACTAGTTCCGCTCCTGAGTATGACAGTCACCGCTTTAGGAGCGCTGTACACCAGCAGCGCTGCGAGGCCATCAAGGGATGGTCGTTTCTCCGAGAGCGACGCGTCCAACTCAGGGACGACGAGTATACTGATTTCCAGGAGGAAATAGGGCGCCGGCGGTGGACATCACTGGTTACTCCCATGGCCAAGTTCGATCCAGAAATAGTCCTTGAGTTTTATGCCAATGCTTGGCCAACAGAGGAGGGCGTGCGTGACATGAGATCCTGGGTAAGGGGTCAGTGGATCCCGTTTGATGCGGACGCTATCGGCCAGCTCCTGGGATATCCGTTGGTGTTGGAAGAGGGCCAGGAATGCGAGTATGGCCAGAGGAGGAACCGGTCTGATGGGTTCGATGAGGAGGCCATCGCCCAATTACTATGTATACCGGGGCAGGATTTTGCCCGGACTGCTGCAGGGAGGCGAGTGCGAATCATGAGCACCAACATGACCACCCTGACTCAGATATGGATGACTCTGCTGCTCAGCAACATCCTGCCCACCGATCATAACTCCGACCTCCCCATGCCGAAGTGTCAGCTGGTGTACGCCATCCTGACACAGATGAGCATCCATGTGGCTCAGTTGATCGTTGATGCCATCTATATTTTTGCAGGTATGGCGCCTACTAGGCACCCTTTGGACCCAGATAAGTCCAACAGGGCCCTGGGATTTCCCGCACTGATCACAGGACTCTGCCAGTCGTTCGGAGTCCCCGTTGCACCTATCAAGGTAATTCGGCCGCCCATCACCCGGGCTTTTATTGAGAAGTACTGTACCCAGAGACAAGCTCAGGGTGATGCTCCACAGGCCGCAGGCGCGCCACCACCACCTCATCAGGCTGGCCAGGCTTGGGCATTTGACATGGAGCAGTATTTACGGCATTTGGTTCGTCAGCAGGCGACCAACCACCGAGCACATGTACAGACCCATGATTGTCTGTACCAGATGAGCCTCAGCATGCAGAGCCAGGGCTCCGCTTCTTTTTCATGCCCTACTCCAGACCAGTTCAGGGCAGAGGTTGCATGGCCCGGAGATTGGCCCGAAGCCCAAGCGGGAGAGGCGCCCCCAGAAGCTCCCGGCGATGGAGAAGAGGCCCACGAGGACGAGGAGATGGCCGATTTGCTTGACTTCTTGGGAGGGAGTGGAGATACATGACTGGGAGATCCCCAAGATTCATGTTTTCTTTCATATTTCTATTATCATTTTTATGTTATGTTATTGTTTTGACTTGAGAGACTAATGTTTGTTTTTGTTGTTTCGATTGTCATTTGTACAGCGCATACATTTTTGTTTGGATTGTTGCGTTAGTGTTTATATCATTACTATCAATGATGTTTGAAATTCTGGAACCGTGTAGAGTTCTTCGTTTAGGAACATCGTCAAAAAAGTATATATGTAAAACAAACAAAAATCATGATATAAATAAAAATAAAAATGAAAAAGAAAAAAAAGAGAGCAAATAAAGAAAAAGAGAGCAAATAAGGAAAAAGAAAACAAGTAAGAAAAAGATTGCTTTTGAAAAGACATGACTTCCAACTTTTCTTTGAAAAAATTCATTGATCATAACCAATTTTTTTTAAAAATGTGTATACACCTGAAGGGTGAATGCTGTGAAAATTTTCCCGGACGCCTGAAATGGACTCGGATGAATGCACAAATTGATAAAAGAACATATTTTGGAAACATTGGTGCGTGCATGACTAGTTTTGCATAACTAAAATGGAGGAAATGAATCCTGAGCCCTAGCATCACATGACCATAAAAAATTTGACACTTGAGCGTCCCCATAGGTGCGTGCATGACTAGTTTTGCATAAAGTTTCCAAATCATCATTTTTGCATTTGTGTCATGGAAATAATGTGGGGCATCCCTTTTATCCTTGAGCCAAACCAAACCCGACATGTATCATGTCTAGCCATTCTACAAACCTTGAGCCAAAATCCTGACCCACCATAAACCTTGACCCAAGGTGAGAATGTCAATCCTTACCCTCGGAAGCAAAAAAGAAAAGAAGGAAAATTTCCAATCAAAGAGAAAGCGAAAAAAGAAGAGAAAGGAAATTCCCAATCAAAGAGTGGGAGAAAGAAAAAAGAAAAAAAAAGGAGAAAAGAAAGGAAATTCCCAACCAAAGAATGGGAGAAAGTAAAAAAGAAGAAAGCTCCTGGTCAAAGAAACCAGAAGAAATGTGCAGAGAAGTCTTTGGACCAGACAATATCTGAACAATGCAGAATTGTCACCAAATGGACAAAAGAAAGAAAAGGAAACCATGACCTAAAATGGTCTTCTCCCTTTAATTGCCAACCAAAATCTTGTGCGCTAGCGACTTTTTCGCCCCGCACTAAACAAAAACAGAAAAGGAAAAAGCCAACAAAAAATCAAAAGCCAAAAACACACAAAAGCCGAAAAACCCATCAAAAGAACCCATTCCCAAGGGAAGTCCTATTGATCCATGATCACGCATGTAATTTTTGATTTGATAGGAAATAATTTGCAAAGTCAAGTCATGACATATCTATGGTTCGGAATTAGGATGAAACACTTACCTGTGCGAGATTGATACACTTTGAGTGATTTTCTTCTATTTTGTCGAACCCAGTGTTTCCTTTAAATGGTCATTTAGAAACGAAATGCTAACATCCAAAATCTCAGTTAAGGTTATGGGGGATTTCATCAGCAGACTCTCTTTCCCTGGTAGACGCATTGTTTTTCACTCAAAAAAGCATACGCTGCTCTAATCGGTTGGAATATTTGTCTCTTTGCTAAAGCATGTTTGCATTTTAGTGGAGAAAACATCGAGACTTTTTCAAGTCTCACAAGTTATCCAGAACTACGTAGGTCTGAGTTCCAAATTGGAGGATACGTAGGAGCCAGAGCCTCGCTTTTGTCGACCACACCACCTTTTGTTGCCATGACCCAAGAGCTGGTAGCCTGCGGAGACACCTTACGGTTATCCGCGCCTCGTCATTCAGTGACCCCAAGTGTGATTGATGGGCAGAGGCCAATGAGGTCATCTGCGCCCTTTCCAGAGATGTCAGCATCTTCCGGTGGAGACTTTTTCAAGTCTCACAAGTTATCTAGAACTACGTAGGTCTGAGTTCCTCATTGGAGGATACGTAGGAGTAAGAGCCTTGCTTTTGTCGGCCGCCCCACAAGATCTGTCATACTGACCCTGAGGTCACGTGACATGCGGAGACAAAATTTGGTCATTCCGCACCCCTTTGCCATTCAGACACAGTCGTGTCCGATGGCGTGCAGAGACAAAATTTGGTCATTCTGCACCCTTTGTCATCCAGAGGCGGCGGGCCCGATGACATGCGGAGACAAAATTTGGTCATTCTGCACCCCTTTGCCATTCAGGCACAGTCGTGTTCGATGGCACGCAGAGACAAAATTTGGTCATTCTGCACCCTTTTGTCATCCAGAGGCGGCGGGCCCGATGACATGCGGAGACAAAATTTGGTCATTCCGCACCCTTTTGCCATTCAGACACAGTCGTGTCCGATGGCACGCAAAGACAAAATTTGGTCATTCTGCACCCTTTTGTCATCCAGAGGCGGCGGGCCCGATGACATGCGGAGACAAAATTTGGTCATTCCTCACCCCTTTGCCATTCAGACACAGTCGTGTCCGATGGCGCGCAGAGACAAAATTTGGTCATTCTGCACCCTTTGTCATCCAGAGGCGGCGGGCCCGATGACATCCGGAGACAAAATTTGGTCATTCCGCACCCCTTTGCCATTCAGACACAGTCGTGTCCGATGGCACGCAGAGACAAAATTTGGTCATTCTGCACCCTTTGTCATCCAGAGGCGGTGGGCCCGATGACATGCGGAGACAAAATTTGGTCATTCCGCACCCCTTTGCCATTCAGACACAGTCGTGTCCGATGGCGTGCAGAGACAAAATTTGGTCATTCTGCACCCTTTGTCATCCAGAGGCGGCGGGCCCGATGACATGCGGAGATTTACATTATCTTCCGCACTCACAAGATCCGTCATACTGACTTTTGAGTCACGCTGACGGGCGGAAATACCCGAGTGGTTATCCGTATAAACATTCTTTTGCTATCTGAGACAGAACGCTTGATAGCATGCAGAGACTGACATCGTCTTCTCCACCTTTTGTTCCCCTGGGAACAACGAGTCATTTGCATGCGGAGATTTTATGGTCACCCGCGACTCTCGTCAATCTAGAGGAATGAAATTAGTGTCTTATCTTTACTTTCCTTTTATCTCCAATAAAAGACAAGTAAAGAGGGGCAACTGTCATACCCTAATTTTGCCCGGGGACCTTTGCTTGATGACATGCGACCTTTGTTTGGTCCTTGTAAGGTGCTTGGCACCCATCATTAGGCAATTTGTGAAATTCCAGGACATGCCGAAAAACAAAAAAATATTGATGCACAATCCATAAGTTTCCGTGACACCCCGGAAATCAAATGGAAGCATCGTTGCATAATTAGTGAGGTTACGTAACATTCCGTAGGTCAAAAAGGGAATGATTATGTAATCCGCAAGGTTTCGTAACATTACGGAAAGAAAACAAGTATCGTTACGAAATTCGTAAGTTTCCGTAACTTTACGAAAAAAGAATCACCAAAAAAAGGCAGGGGGTGTACTTAGTAAAAATGAGGGTGCAAATAGCAACCAGGCCCACTTGGGCCCTCCAGAAGATTCCTTCAGAAGGCTGTTGCTTCTGGAGGAAGCAACCTGGCTCGCCTGGGCGAGCTGGGCAGCAAGCATCTCCCCTATTTGCTATAAATAGGGGAGGAAGTGAGAAGGAAAAGGGTTCAGCCCCTTAGGCACTTCTCTCTCTTTCGAATTTGCTTGGAAAAATTGTTTCCGTGAAGAAAATCTAAGCCGAGGCGCTTCCGAAACATTTCCGTAACGTTTTCCGTGAGGGATTTCGCAAAGGTTTCAACCGTTCTTCGACGTTCTTCATCGTTCTTCGATCTTCAACGGGTAAGTACCTCGAACCAAGCTTTTCGATTCATTCTATGTACCCGTGGTGGTCCACATTGTGTTTCGTGTATTTTTATTCTCGTTTCATTTACTTTTTATACCCCCTCTTGACGTGCTTAAGCCATTTTATTTAAGTCATTTCTCGCTTAACCTAAAAATAAAATAAATTTCCACCGAACGACTGAATTGTATTATCCGTTAACTTCGTTTAAAATGAATTCCGACCGTTCGGTCGTGCCATAACCACGTTGGAAATCGAAAAGAGATAAAATAATAATATAATAACAAAAAATATACCTTTTAGTAAAATAAAGCGGAAAATCAATCGGACATTTTTCTCTTTGGGATTTCTCATTCTTAATTGAATTGACTAATAACTAAGGTGAAACTAAGGCTAAAATCAACTCGCCTAGTCAAGCTCGTCCACAAAAATAAGTTTTTGAAGTTTGTCATTTCAATTTCTTACTAAGTAAAATGGATCATTTTCAAGGTCCAACGCCTTAAAATGATCACATTTTAAGTAAAAAAAGAACCACTTGATAAGAAAGAACTACGTAGGTCTGATTTCCTCATCGCAATTGAGGAATACGTAGGAGCAAAGGGAAACACCCTTGTCGACCACAAAAAGAGAAAAATATAAAAAGGGTATAAAGGATATAAGGACATAAAAGGGAACATAAAAATCAAAGTCATGTTTGCACATTCGATTAAAGGCTGCCGTCCCTTGGGACGGACGTGTGGGGTGCTAATACCTTCCCCGTGCGTAAATACAACTCCCGAACCTTTCACTTAGAAGTTCGTAGATCGCGTCTTTTCCGGTTTTTCCGACGTTTTCCTCAAATAAACGTTGGTGGCGACTCCGCGCGTATTCCTTTCGTGGAACACGCATCCCATGAGTCACGCGTCGCCCTCCCGCCGAAGGGTCGGTAGCGACAAGTCCCCTGCACTAACTGGGAATAATGCCCTTAGTCGGTTTATCACTACTCAATATTTTCCCCAGGTTCCTTTGAACCGTCAAACCATCCCTTAGTGTACCTATTGTATGTCATTCACCCTCACTTAACAAATCCTCACTCATTCTTCATGATGAGCAGTTTGAGCAATGATTGTGTTGGTACTTGTGACTAGACACTAGAGGATGTATTCCCACTGTGTTAAGAGTCATGCCCCACTCTCGACACAACATTCACTCTAATTCTAACACAATTATGGTACCTCATTTTTGTTGTTCCTTGTAATGTTTGTTGATCCTCATATAGTAATTGATTGTGAGTATCCTCCATCACACACACACACAACACAAAAGGAGAGGAAGAGAATTAATCCTCTTCCCTCTCTAGGGGTCATCATTAAAATGGCCCCTTAAGTGGACATTACCACTTGCACATCCATCACTATCAAACCAATAGCTAATCCATCACAAGACACCCCCAGACCCAATCCTAAAGCACAATAGTTCAAGATTAATATCATAATAATCGATATCATGCAACATGCCTTGCCAAGTGGTCACACTCATTTGCTCTTACGTATACAAACACTTTCTCATTTGGTATTGTGCCTAATCACTCACTTTTAAAACAACATTCCAATTGAAGTAGAAATCCAATTGAGGAAAACCATATATGTTTCTGAAGATTTTTGGATGTAAGGAGTTCAGTTTTGGACTCAAAATTCTCTTATTCCACTCTGATTTGGTTAGATTTTGAAAATGCCCTACACTTGGCCTTTAAAGTTCACAAACTTGTTTCATAAATTCCAAGAGTTGTAGAAATCCATTTCAAGCAAATTTTATATCAAACACTATGTTTTCAAACATGAGGAACTCTATTCTGGGGTCAAAATCTATAGAAAACAAGCGCATATGCACAATTCATTCAAATCAGTGCAGGATTTTTTAACCAAAAGAGCACAAAACTTGAAATCATGGTTCCTTAGGCTATACTAACTCAAATGGGGTTTATTTTATGTATAACCCTTGGTTCTTGGACCTAATAAGTTCAATTTTGAGGTCAATATCAACAGATTTCCACTCCAAATTCAAAATATACGAAAATAGAGCATGAAAATTGTATATGTTGCACTAACTTGAAAATTGATTTCTCAAGGCTACACAAATTCAAATGAGACATATTATATGTGCTTTCCTAGGTTTTTGTGGTCAAGGAACTCAAATTTGAACCCATAATTTACCAATTCAATTCTCAAAATTTAGTGCACCGCAGTTACAAAGTTACAAGATTTTTGTGTTAACCATGAAAAATCACCATATAAATGAAGTTCTAGTGCCTAGCAACATAGTACGGGTCCTAAGAAATGAAATACTCCTTCCTTACCTCTTTGTTGACTCAATGAAGCAAAGAAAATAGTGTGGGTTGACCTTGAAACTTGAGTCCTTCCTAATCATGAAAATGGAGAATGAAAGAGAAGAAGATGAACATTCAAGCTTCAAGAGGAGAAGAAAATGGTCATGAGCATGAAAAGAGGGACTCACCTACACCTCCTAGTACCTTAGGCTTCCATAGTGGTGGAAGAGAAGGAAGAAGAAGCAAAAGGGCTCCCTTCTCTCTCTCTTGGTCGGCAGCTCAACAATAAAGGGGTGGGGTTTGCTTCTCTTTTATAGAAGGAAGGGTTTAGATTAGGTGGGGGGCCCATATGTGGGTCCCCATAGGTTTTTTCTTCTCTTTTCCTATTCAAACTAACTACACTTAGAGACTTAAGCTCTCAATTAGTCCTTAATTAATTCTATCTTTTAAACTAATTCTAGAGTGATAAGTTCATTTATTAATCTCTTATATTAGTCTCAAATAAAAATAATTAAAGAGAATGAGAAATTAATTCTCTTTTTTCCTTAATTATTTAAACTAATAGATTCTCAAATCTAGACACATACATGTTCTAAGCTTCCATCAATCTGTCCAAATAATCTCTCTGTGTGGCCTAAAAGCCTTCAATTACTAAACTGTCATTAATGAAAATATCCTTACTTTGACTTTCTAAACTATAGTTGACTGGTGATTTGACTAAGGGTTCTCTATCTCTAAACATGCTCCTTAGGCTCAGGACTTAAATCTAAGTCACTTGACTATCTAATGACGGTTCTATCTCTTAAATGCATGATTACATTAAGAACAATACTACTACACTACCTATCAAACACACGTAGGCAATTTCTATTCAAAACTTTCCAATATAAGAAAATTAGGATGTTACAATGGACGGACGCACTACTATGTTTCAGGAGCCAACCAATGTGATTGTGTAGGTGAACATTGGAAGCCTAATGGAATTTTGTGGATTATGTCTTGTGATTATGGTTGCTTGTCCATGTCAATTCTTTATCTTGTGTTCATAATATCTTGAGGGGTTATCCTTAAATGATTTCTTGATTTCATAGAAAATTGTGCCAATCTTTAATTTAGAATAATTGTTCAAGGGTAAGCAATGCTTAAGTGTGGGATGGTTGATAAACCGTTATTTGACTGTGTTTGAACCCCAATTTGTGTCCCATTTTATCTGGTTTTGACTTCATTTTTCCATAAGAGATTATGTGCATGCGTTAAGTATGAACAATTGAATATGGAAGCTGATAAATTGAGAAAAAAGCCAAAAGAGAGGACAAAAAAGAAAGTTCTAAGCATCTTCAAAGAGCATGGTTTGTGCAAGTTGCAGCACGACCCGTGATGCACTTGCAGGCCATGCTATTCTAGCATGGTCATGCTAAATTTCAAGTAATTCTCCTTTCATAGTCACAAATTTTAGAATGGTCATGTTGCTGATAGCACGACCCGTGCTAATCTAAGGCCAAAATGTAAAATAAATGTCACCATTTCTCAAAGATGATCATATTGCTCTTAGCACGGCCCATGCGGACTTAGCACAACCCATACGGACTTACCACGACCCATGTTGACCTCCACATTGTTGTTTTAATTGTCATTAGTATAGATAAAAAAAGTGGGGTTCTAATACCAATACATTCCCATTTGAATCCATCATGTATGCTTTCCTAGACAACAATTTATCTCCCTAATATTCATTGAAACTTTTATTGATAAGAATTTTGTCCTGAATAAAATTATAACAAGTGTTATGATTATAATAAAAATCCAGATAAAAATACCCACATTTCAATTGATATAATACAATTATGATACCTTTACACGGATCAACATTGGCTGAAAATGACTTGAACCACTTATTGAAAATGTCATTGTTATTAGGTATCATCCTACATAAAAAATGATATCTCAATAAGTTTTGGCTTAACTAAAACAAATAGGACACGAAGAAGTACTTAATAATTATAAACAAATCCAAAAAAAAAAATAACAATGCACTTATGTGTTAATTACTGAAGTTAGTAATTAATATATGGATTGCCTATTACACACACAGACACACATAATGATAAAGGTATTATAAACCTATGACCACGTCAACCAACATGTTTCCTCCCTTGGGTGTGATTCAGCCTGGATTAGTGGGTCATTGGTTTCACCGTAAACTCAGCAAGTTTGTATATGGTTACACTGAGTTAAATGTATGATCGACTTGATAAACAACTCGACTCGATCAGACCTTTGAGTTGCGTCGAACTGGTTCGACCGGTCAGATCGATCCAAAATTTAAAATAATATTATTAAGTAACAATGTAAAATTAACATAATAATGACATTCATAAATCAATGAATATATTAATAAATCCAAGATCACAATAATGTATAATTCTAAAAACGAAAAACTAGAAATGTTTAAGGAAAAAAATTATTAAACCCTTCTATAATTATTTTTGAAATTTTGATACCAATGACAGATGTCGTACCGGATGTCACGACATCACGCTTCAGAACATGCAGATTATATTTGACAGTATGAACAGATTAAACAAGTAAATAACACAAGAGAATTGTTAACCCAGTTCGGTGCAACGTCACCTACATCTGGGGGCTACCAAGCCAGGGAGGAAATCCACTAAAATAGTGTTAGTTCGAAGATCTAACAGCCACTGTTTACAACCTTCTCACCTAACCACTACCCATGCAACCTCTACCTAAGAGCCACTCTTAGATATGAGAACCCCTCTCACTCCCTCTCAATCACTCTCCCGTGTTTACAAATAAATCAAAGACACAACAGAGATTGCTCTCTGAACAATAGAGATCAACTCTACACACTCAGGTCCAACACTTGATGTTAGGGTAACATCAAGGTGGCTCACAAAACACTCAAGTCCCAAAACTCACAAAATAACTCTTCAATCTCGGACTTGGTAGAAAACCCGTGCAGCCTTCATGTTTATATAGCAGTGTACGTATCTGGGCTGCAACAACTTGCGCTGGATAAGATCTATCATTCTCCTGAAAATCTGCACTTAAAGATCTAAAAGATAAAGTTTGATCTTTTAGTTTTTATCTTTAATCTTTAATCCCTGAACGAACTATTCAAGTTTGTAATTCGAACTTTAATTATCTTTTAATTCGTTCCTAAAGATAGATCGCCTAAATCTGTTGCTAACTGCACGTTAATCTGTTAAAGATATAACAGATTTATGTGTCCAGTATTTTCGGGCAGGATGTCCTGGACATTGTATCCGACATCGTGGATCCTGCAGCTTCAATTCTTCATTTGACATTTTATCTTGCCTTGTGCATTGTGCAGCCCGATCTGATTCCTTGACATAATGTTAGACATCATGTGCAGCAACTCCAGCTTTCCTTCATTGTCTAAGTGCTTATGTTTTAACAAAATTTTAGCCAATCTTTTAAAACTCAGTAAAGCCAAGCACTAACAATCTCCCCCTTTGGCAAATTTTGTCTAAAACATACTTAGACACTTCCTGAGCAGGTACGAGCAGTCATGCAAGTGGGATCGGCAACTTTCATTATCAGAGTAATCAAGCACAGCAGTATCTGTAGTGGTGACAGCAAAATTCTGCAAGTTGCAAATCTACAAGTCTTTTCCAGGATGTCAAGACATCTCACGTGACATCAGCTTTCTGCTCCCCCTGTCTCCATGCTCTTACTGCAGCATCTTCTATCAGCTACTAGTTTCAGTAGCTTACATCAATCATCATCAGCAGCAGCAGTATAAATACTACTCCCCCTCAAAATCATAAATCATGCATAATATCCTACATGCATAATCTACATGCATAATATCCTATCCTACTACTCCCCCTTTTTAGACAGAATTTGGCAAAAGTAGAATGCATGAAATTAAGGTGCAAATATTACAGACCAATAGCAATCCATTGTTCAAAGGGACATGTCCCAATAGCTAGTAACAGTAAAAATAAAGGTCTGATGGTCATGGGGTGGCATCAGAATCATCATCATCTGATTCTGTATCCTCTGCTGCATCTTCTTCTTCCTCAGCTGCTTCTCCATCATCAATGCCATTGTCTGAGAGTCTTTTGATCAGGCGTTCCAGCTCCATTTTCTTCTCTGTGGTGGCTTTGATGGTTGCTTCCAGCACCTTGCATGTGTCCTTGAGTTCAGCAATCAAAGCATCCTTGGACACAGCACCTGAAGCAGCAGCTTTCCCTGATGTCGAGACAATGTCTGGGACATGTGTCCCCTCAAACAGTTTGTAATGCAGGGACAGAGCAGATTCTCTCTTCTTCACAGAGTCAATGTTGTTTAAAATATTGGGATGTTGACCCAACATAATGCCACACAATACAGTTGGGAAGGCAATGGGTAATTTGACAGCAAAAGATTCTGAATGCTTAACAGTTTGATCAAAAATATAGTTTCCAAAATTAAATTTGGACTTGGTTCCAACAGCATACAGAAATTTACCCAAACCTGTGGCAACAGTGGAAGTATGATTGGTGGGTACCCAGTTTGCAGTGCCAATCCTATGCAGGATTGCATACTTCACACTTAGCTTCCCTGTAGAAAGCTTCCCTTTCTTTGGCCAATGCTGGACTTGTTTGGCAGTGATTTCCTTGGCAATTTGATGCTCAGACACAGCAATATCCACCACTCCTTCAGTTGGTCTGCCCAGGTATTTGTTGATTACAGCAGGGGAGAATCTAACACATTTTCCTCTGACAAACACTTTCTGATACTCATCACTCTTTCTGTTTGTTATGTCAGAGGGAATGTTGACAATGAATTCCCTGACTAGACTTTCATAGCAATCTCCCAACTTGGTGACAGTTTTCAGCAGTCCAGCAGCCTTGATGAGGTCCATGATCTCCTTGCAATCCAAGGCATCTCTTCCCAGTTCTCTTTCTAAGGCAAGTCTGCGTTGATATACAAATTTCCACCTTTCAACATTGCCAATGGAGTGGAATGAAATGTTGTCCAATGGTGCATCAGGGACATTTCCAGGCACCTTTTTCCCTGATTTCTTGGCCCTCTTGATGTCGGGAACATCTAGTTCGACATCATCATCAGAATCAGATGAGGAAATTTCTTTCCTCTTCTTGGAAGGAATTGCAACTTTGCTCCATCTGGATGTGGTAGGAGTGATTGGTGTGCTCTTCTTCTGTGCCATAGTTTTGATTCGTCCAGACCTAGTAATGGGGGTTTTTCCCTTTCTGCTTTGTAATCTTTCTGCAATGCCAGGTGCCAACTTGTTGGCAATGGGTTCCTCATCAGATTCTACTTCTTCTAGGTCAATGAGGTCACCTGGAGCAGGTTCTGGTGCCCTTGGTGCAGGGGTCTCCTCTGTGGCTTGATCCTCTTCCTCTGTTGATTCCTCTTTACTGGATGAAGAGAGGACTTCAGCATTTGGGGTGGAAGATGTTGGAACATCTTTATCAGCATCAGGGACAGAAGCATTTTTCAGAATGCTACTCACAATACTGCGGATCTTCTTATCCATCTCCGTGTCTACTTCCCTAGGACTTGTTGCAAGGCTAGGGTTTTCAGAAATCTTCACTCCCTGTTGTCTTTTGGGGACCAGTTTCTCAGGAACAGGGGCTTGACCAAGAATCATTTGTATGGGTTGGATATTGAATTCAGGTTTTTCCTGGTTTGATGGTGCTTTGGTGGATGATGGAGATGATGGTACAGAGGGTGAACCAGGAGATGAAGTATCTTTTGGTGAGGTAGCCATGGAGAAGCAGAGCCTTTGGAGTGGTTTCGTGAATCTCTGAGAGGTGTTGGGGAATGCTGATGAAAACGAGATTACCACGAAAATATGAGTTTGAATGAGGAATGTAGAGGGACGTGTGAAGCAACGGTCGAATTTGTTTTGGCCCAGTAGTGAACGCGCTATTAACGTTTGAGCACGTTCAGATAAAAGTAATTGCTATAAATCCTCTAGCAGACAAATGCCCAGCTTGCCCCTCAGTTTTTCAAACTGATTTGCATCCAATGCCTTTGTGAAAATATCTGCTATTTGTTCCTCAGTGTCAACATGCTCCAGTGTGATAACTTTATCATCAACAAGATCTCTAATATAGTGATGTCTAATGTCAATGTGCTTGGTTCTGCTGTGTTGAACAGGATTTTTAGAAATATTAATAGCACTCAAGTTGTCACAGTACAATGTCATGACATCTTGTTCGACATTGTACTCCTTAAGCATCTGCTTCATCCAAACTAGTTGTGAACAGCTGCTTCCTGCTGCAATATACTCTGCTTCTGCAGTAGATAGGGACACACAGTTCTGCTTCTTGCTGAACCATGAAATAAGATTGTTGCCCAAATAGAAACATCCACCAGAAGTGCTTTTTCTGTCATCTGCACTTCCAGCCCAATCAGCATCACAATACCCAACCAGCATTGAATCTGAACAATGACAGTACATAATCCCATAGTTACTGGTGCCATTTACATATTTCAGAATTCTCTTTACTTGATTCAAGTGACTTATCTTAGGATTGGCTTGATATCTTGCACAAACACCTACTGCAAAGGTGATGTCAGGTCTGCTGGCTGTTAAATATAGTAAGCTCCCAATCATGCTTCTGTACAGACTTTGATCAACACTGGTGCCAGCTTCATCTTTTGACAGCTTCAAGTGAGTAGGTGCAGGTGTTCTTTTATGGCTGGCATTTTCCATCCCAAACTTCTTGACAATGTTCTTTGCATACTTGCTTTGTGAGAGGAATATGGAGTCTTCCATCTGCTTCACTTGGAGTCCCAGAAAATAAGTCAGCTCTCCAACAAGACTCATCTCAAATTCAGATTGCATCTGTTGGACAAAATGTCGAAGCATCTCATTCGACATCCCTCCAAACATAATGTCATCAACATATATCTGTGCTATCATCAAGTTTTCAGCATCTTGTTTGACAAAGAGAGTCTTGTCAATTCCTCCCTTCCTATACCCTTGCTGAGTAAGGAACTCTGTTAGCCTTTCATACCAAGCTCTTGGAGCTTGCTTCAATCCATAGAGAGCCTTCTTGATCCTGTATACATGATCTGGATGAGTTGGATCTACAAATCCCTTTGGCTGCTCCACATAGGCTTCTTCATTCAGGTATCCATTCAGAAACGCGCTCTTCACATCCATCTGGTACAGCTTGAATTTGAGGATGCAAGCTACACCAAGTAACAATCTGATGGACTCAAGTCTAGCAACAGGGGCGAAAGTTTCATCAAAGTCTACACCTTCAATCTGAGTGTAGCCTTGAGCAACAAGTCTGGCCTTGTTTCTGGTTATAACACCTTCTTCATTGGTTTTGTTCTTGAAGATCCACTTGGTGCCAATCACATTAGTTCCCTCGGGTCTAGGAACTAGCTCCCAAACTTCATTCCTTTTGAATTGCTCCAATTCTTCTTGCATAGCATTGATCCAGAACTCATCAGTCAGTGCCTCTTTCACATTCTTGGGCTCAATTTTGGAGACAAAACATGAATTGGAGACAATCTCAATCTCCCTTGATCTTGTAGTGACTCCTCTGTTTGGATCTCCTATAATCAGCTCCTTCGGGTGCATCTTCTGGATTCTAATGGAGGGACTCTTGTCAGGTTGATTGATGTTTGGTTCATCGGTAGCAGAATCAGAGTTTTCTGCATTTTCTGCACTTTTAGCTGTATCTGCTACATTGTCTCCCGATGTTCTGACATCTTCTTCGACATCCTTCTTTCTTGCTGGAGTTAGATCATCAACAACCACATTGATGGATTCCATCACAGTTCTGGTTCTGGAATTGAATACTCTATATGCTCTGCTGTTTGTAGAGTATCCCAAGAATATTCCTGCATCACTCTTGGGATCCATCTTTCTCCTTTGCTCTCTATCTGCCAAAATGTAACATGGACTTCCAAAGATGTGGAAGTGCTTGACAGTTGGCTTCCTCCCTTTCCAGATTTCATACAGTGTGGTTGGAGTCCCTCTTCTAAGTGTGACTCTGTTGTGGATGTAGCATGCTGTGTTCATGGCTTCAGCCCAGAGATTATAGGGAAGTTCTTTGGCATGAAGCATGACCCTAGCAGCTTCTTGCAAAGTCCTGTTTTTCCTTTCAACTATGCCATTTTGTTGTGGTGTAATGGCTGCAGAGAACTCATGAGTGATGCCTTCAGATGTGCAGAATTCAGTAAACTTGCTGTTTTCAAACTCTCTGCCATGGTCACTCCTGATTCTCTTGATGACACAGTCTTTTTCTCTTTGAAGTCTTAGACTCAACTCCTTGAATACTTCAAAGGTGTCTGATTTCTCTCTGATAAAGTTGACCCAGGTAAATCTGGAGAAATCATCCACAACAACATAGGCATACCTCTTTCCTCCAAGGCTTTCAACTTGCATAGGCCCCATCAAGTCCATGTGAAGTAGTTCCAGCACCCTGGAAGTGGTCTGATGTTGAAGCTTCTGGTGGGACATCTTGACTTGCTTTCCAATCTGACATTCACCACAGATTCTGCCTTCTTCTATTTTCAGATTGGGAATGCCTCTAACAGCACCTTTGTCAATGATTTTCTTCATACCTCTTAAGTGCAGATGTCCAAATCTTTGATGCCATATTTTGACTTCATCTTCTTTGGAGAATAGACATGTGGAGGAGTAACTGGTTTCTTGAGGTGTCCATAGGTAACAGTTGTCCTTTGATCTGCTGCCCTTCATTAGAACTTCACTCTTCTCATTTGTCACCAAGCATTCTGACTTTGTGAAGTTTACATTGAATCCTTCATCACACAACTGACTGATGCTGATCAAGTTTGCAGTCAGTCCCTTCACCAGCAGTACTTTGTTCAGACTAGGAAGTCCATCATGGACTAGCTTTCCCATTCCAGTGATCTTTCCTTTAGAGCCATCTCCAAATGTCACATAGCTAGTAGAGCAAGGTTCAATGTTCACCAGGAATTCTTTAACTCCTGTCATGTGTCTGGAACAGCCGCTATCTAGGTACCAATCTTCCTTAGCTGATGCTCTAAGTGAAGTATGAACAACAAAACTAACAATCTTGTGTTTTGGAACCCACATCATCTTCCTTCCGCTACTGCTACTTTGAGTTCCATGATGTGGATGGCCATGTAGATGATAGCAAAAGGGCTTTATGTGACCATACTTGCCACAGTAGTGACACCTCCACTTCTTTCTTTTGCTCTTTTTCTGCTGCGTTCCATGATGTCGAGACCGATGTTGTGACATCGTGGCTCCAGTGCTGTTTTTGGCAGGAACAAATTCTGTCATGGTTATTCTGCCAGCAGATTTATGATTAAACCCAAGTCCTCTCTGGTTTCCAACATTCTTCCCAAGCTGTAGCACCTCATCAAGCATATCTGAGCCTTTATTCAGCATCTTTATTGATTTTGTCATGTTTTCCAGTTTAGAGTTCAGAAAACCAACTTCTCCTTTAAGCTCAGAGATCTCCTCTTCATGTGCCTCCTTCTCAGCCTCCAGATTTGCAATGACCTTCTTCAGTTGTGCTTCTTGCTGAAGAATCTTCTCACTTTTGATGCATAGTTTTCTATAGGATATAGCAAGTTCATCAAAAGTGATTTCAATATCACTTGAATCTTCATCAGATTCAAATCTCCCAGTGAGAGCATTCACATCTCTGTCAGAATCACTTTCTTGTTCACTCTCTGTATGGGTGGGACATTCAGCTTTGATGTGCCCATAGCCTTCACACCCATGGCATTGAATTCCTTTGCTGTGACTGGACTTTTCATCTAACTTTTTGTGGTATTCACTACCTTTCCTGATGTCGAAAGGGATGTTCCGGACATGTGGTTTCTGCCTCATGTCCATTCTGTTCAGCACTTTGTTGAACTGTTTTCCAAGGAGCACAACTGCATTAGTCAGACCTTCATCAGTATCCAGGTCATACTCATCTTCTTCTCCTTCATCATTGGACACGAACGCCAGGTTCTTGCTCTTCTTTTCAGTCCTATCCGAGAGTCCTAGCTCAAAGGTTTGAAGGGAACCAATGAGTTCATCTACTCTCATGTTGCAAATGTCTTGGGCCTCCTCTATTGCAGTGACTTTCATGTCAAATCTCTTAGGCAAAGATCTGAGGATCTTTCTCACCAGCTTTTCATCTGTCATCCTTTCTCCCAAGGCAGTGCAAGCATTGGCAATCTCAAGAATGTTCATGTGGAAGTCATGAATACACTCTTCCTCCTTCATCTTCAGATTTTCGAATTTTGTAGCCAATAGTTGCAATCTGGACATCTTCACTTTGGAGGTTCCTTCATGAGTGGTTTTCAGGATCTCCCATGCATCCTTGGCCACTGTGCATGTGTTGATCAGTCTGAAGATATTCTTGTCAACTCCATTGAATAGGGCATTCAAGGCTTTGGAGTTTCCAAGTGCCAATTCGTCTTCTTCTTTTGTCCAGTCTTCTTCTGGCTTCAATTCATTAGTGGGCTTTCCTTCTGTGTCCAACATCTTGGGATGTTCCCAGCCTTTGATGACAGCTTTCCAGGTTCTGCTATCCAGTGATTTGAGGAAGGCCACCATCCTTGCTTTCCAGTATTCATAGTTGGTTCCATCCAGAATTGGTGGTCTGTTCACTGGTCCTCCTTCTTTCTCCATGTTCATCAGAATTTATCTCCCTAGATCTCACTCAGTGATTTAGAGTGCCCGCTCTGATACCAATTGAAATTCTGATACCAATGACAGATGTCGTACCGGATGTCACGACATCACGCTTCAGAACATGCAGATTATATTTGACAGTATGAACAGATTAAACAAGTAAATAACACAAGAGAATTGTTAACCCAGTTCGGTGCAACGTCACCTACATCTGGGGGCTACCAAGCCAGGGAGGAAATCCACTAAAATAGTGTTAGTTCGAAGATCTAACAGCCATTGTTTACAACCTTCTCACCTAACCACTACCCATGCAACCTCTACCTAAGAGCCACTCTTAGATATGAGAACCCCTCTCACTCCCTCTCAATCACTCTCCCGTGTTTACAAATAAATCAAAGACACACCAGAGATTGCTCTCTGAACAATAGAGATCAACTCTACACACTCAGGTCCAACACTTGATGTTAGGGTAACATCAAGGTGGCTCACAAAACACTCAAGTCCCAAAACTCACAAAATAACTCTTCAATCTCGGACTTGGTAGAAAACCCGTGCAACCTTCATGTTTATATAGCAGTGTACGTATCTGGGCTGCAACAACTTGCGCTGGATAAGATCTATCATTCTCCTGAAAATCTGCACTTAAAGATCTAAAAGATAAAGTTTGATCTTTTAGTTTTTATCTTTAATCTTTAATCCCTGAACGAACTATTCAAGTTTGTAATTCGAACTTTAATTATCTTTTAATTCGTTCCTAAAGATAGATCGCCTAAATCTGTTGCTAACTGCACGTTAATCTGTTAAAGATATAACAGATTTATGTGTCCAGTATTTTCGGGCAGGATGTCCTGGACATTGTATCCGACATCGTGGATCCTGCAGCTTCAATTCTTCATTTGACATTTTATCTTGCCTTGTGCATTGTGCAGCCCGATCTGATTCCTTGACATAATGTTAGACATCATGTGCAGCAACTCCAGCTTTCCTTCATTGTCTAAGTGCTTATGTTTTAACAAAATTTTAGCCAATCTTTTAAAACTCAGTAAAGCCAAGCACTAACAATTTTCTACAATGTATTTTAGTCTTCTTTTTCTTTTATTTTATGTTAAAATAATAAAAAAAAGGAAAACCCAAATAAACCCCTTACTAACCCCTGAACCCTCAGCTAACTCCACCTTGCTCACCAAACCAACCAAAGCAAGGCAAATTGACTTAATAGGGTTCCTTTTACAAACAATTTACCGAATAGGATCCCTTGTTTTTACATGCATCCTGCCACTCGCATTGGAGTTACAGGTAAGCCTCCACTGGCATTGGCGACATACCGGCTGACGTGGAGGGTGTTTCGCCAGCAGGATTGGCTAAACAACTACTGGTGTCAAATGAGCACAGCAAAGCAGGCATGGTCTCGCTGCCATGGCTTGCGAAATAGCAGTAGAGGAGGTCTCGCTAGCATGGTTGGCGAAATAGTTGCCTTGCACTTTTTTTTTATATTTTTTTTCTTGTTTTGTGGAACAATGAATGCAAACACGAAAAAATAAATAGGCACTACAAAATGAAAGGGGCTGGTTGGAAGAGTGGTGGCTCCTTAAATTCACTTGGATTCTTTTTGCAAAACCACTCTCTTTCTCTCTTTGATACTGTGTGATGCCAAAATGAAAACAATAATTTTTTAATCAGAGAAAGAAAGAATGGCAAATGAAAGGACACATAGCTTATTTTTAGGCCCTGCCAACAAAAGCACAACAGAATACAAAAATGATTTTTATAAGGATTCTAATTCAGTTTATTAAATAGAGTGTGTAAATTATTATTTTTATTCTAATGAATAAAAAATATTTTTATATTAAATTTTAATTTATTTATCTGAAATTAGTATCTTGTTACTACTTTTTATAAGAACATTTTAGTAAATTTGATTCTATTCTTTCTACAAGACTCCTAGATTGTGTATCACATTAATTGTTTTATCAAGGTTAGTGTTTATTCGGAATAAAAAAATAACATCTTAGTTTAAAAGTTCCAAACTGATAAAATGCAAAGGAGAATCATCATATACTGTTTTTCACAAGAAATTTTCATAAGACAAATAATTTTTTAAAAAAAATAAATGAAACCAAACCATATGAAATTTCACCAATGTAAATTACGAAATTACAATTAAAGCATGTAATCATTAGTAAAAAAAATATAAAAACAAAAAAATCTATTTTTGTATTCTGCTGTGCTTTTGTTGGCGAAGCCTAAAAATAAGCTCTGTGTCCTTTCATTTGCCATTCTTTCTCTCTTTGATTAAAATATTGTTGCTTTTCATTTTGGTATCACATAGTATCAAACCAACCCCTTTCATTTTGTAGTGCCTGATTGTTTTTTTGTGTTTGCATTCACTGTTCCACAGAACAAGAAAAAAAATTTAAAAAAGTGCAAGGCAACTATTTCACCAGCCATGCTAGCGAGACCTCCTCTGCTGCTATTTCGCCAGCCATGGTAGCGAGACCATGCCTGCTTTGCTGCACTCTTCTGACACCAGCAACTGTTTCACCAATGTTGCTGGCGAAACACCCTCCACGTCAGTCGGTATGTCGCCAATGCCAATGGTGGCTTACCTGTATCGCCAATACGATTGGTGGGAGGCGATGCATGTAAAAACAGATCTCGTGCATAAATAGTTTAGGAAGGAACCCTATTTGATAAATTATTTGTAGAAGTGATCCTGTTAGGTCAATTTGCCCCAAAGCAAACATCCAAAATGGGAAGCGCCCAGCAGGCGGCGGTGTCGTTCCTGACGAACCTGGCCCACGCGGTCTTTTGGCTGGGCGCTTCCGCGACCCTATTAAGCTCCTCCCTCTACACGTCGACGATGGGCAACTCGTCGTCCTCTTCGACCGCTTCCGTGGCATCCTCAATGAGACCATTGGTGAGGGCACCCACTTCCTCATCCCGTGGGTCCAAAAGCCCTACATCTTCGACATCCGCACCCGTCCCCACACCTTCTCCTTCGTCTCCGGCACCAAGGACCTCCAGATGGTCAACCAAACCCTGTGCGTCCTCTCCCGCCCCGATACTATAAACTCTCCCTCATCGTGCAGAACCTCGGCCTCGAGTACAACGAAAAAGTCCTTCCCTCCATCGGCAACGAGGTCCTCAAAGCTGTCGTCGCGCAGTTCAACACCGACCAGCTCCTCACCGATCGCCCCCACTTGTCGGCGCTCATGTGCGACGGATGAGTCTGTCGCGCATGAGACTTTAGTATCCTTCTTGATGATGTGGCGATCACGCATCTGTCCTACGACACATAGTTCTCCCGTGCTGTGGAGCAGAAGCAGGTGGCCCAACAAGAGGCAGAGAGGTAGAAATTTGTGGTGATGAAGGCAGAGCAGGAGAGGCAGGTGGCGATTATTAGAGCCGAGGGAGAGAGTGACACGGCGAAGCTGATCTCAGATGCCACCGTATCGGCCGGGATGGGGCTGATCGAGCTCAGGAGGATTGAGGCTTCCAGGGAGATCGCTGCCACGCTGGCGAAGTCACCGAACGTGGCATACTTGCTTGGTGGAAAGAACTTGCTCATGGCGCTCAATGCCGGTGGATGTTGATTCGCTTGTCTCTGTGTGTGGTAATTGATCTTGTTGTTAACCTTTTGGTTGCATTGTCAGGTTGATTGTGGTTTCAATTGGTTTGTTTATTATAATGAGTTTAATAGATGTGCATTATTGTGTGTCTGCGTGGGAATTGATCTTGTTTGAATTGTGTTTTCACTTGCTTTAATGATTGTTTGATACAAATTGAAAACCTCTCTGCATGAGATCTGTTCATTGTTGTTGGATGTTTCTTTGTTTTAGGAGGGTGTTGGATGTAAACAGGGGGAGCAAATTATTTAAATTCTTGTTGTGTTGCAATTGTTGAAATTGCAAGAAAAAGTGAGAGCAAATGCCAGCTGCAGTTGTTTTGTGATGCGGTTGGGTCAAGGCTTTAGATTATGGTTGCAGTCACTTGTTGCAGTTGGCCATTACAGGTTGATGCAGTTTGCAATCAGAAACTTATGTGGTTGTGGCTGTGGTATGTGTTGTGATTCACAATTTAAAGCCTTCAGTTGCATCTTGCATACTCCTTCCAAACTGCAATATTTTAAATGCAGCAGAGTTTGGGGACTACAATTTGAACTAACACTGGTGGTTACTAGCTATTGATTGTTTGGTTGAGAAATGTTACTTGTAGAGTGATTGGGAGTGTGTGGAGGGTTGTTGATTGGTCCGCTTTTAGTACTTGATTCTGGAGATAGTGATCCTTCATATCAATCAATAGGTTATAATTATACTAAAGGCTTTTTTTTTTGCACACAAGTAAAGCTAGTCAACCCTGAGTGTTTAAATGTGAATGCCATGTCTGCTACTATTAGTGATCTTCCTGTTTATGCTTTTGACCATTTATACAGCATAAACCATCAAATCATTAGTGATCTTCCTGTTTACTATTAAGTATCAGAGCTGAAACAAAAACTTTAATCTCAGGAGTAGCTTTAGCCTTTGAAGATACCTGCTACTACAGCTGAGTAGCCCATGCTCTATAGAATTAACTAGCATTCACCCAGTTGAACTTTGAACCTGTGGTCTGTTCACTTTTCCAGTCTATTCTTTGCAGTGAGCAGGGTCTTTTGTTTCATGTGGGGTAATAATCTATCTTCTTGTTCCCTTTATTTGCCTTGAGTATTTGACTGCATTTTTACTTGGTTTAATAATTATTTGTCACATCTGCATGCGATTTCCATTCATGTTGGGTGTTGTTGCCTTGTTTTAAGAGATCATTGGTTGTGTCAGATATAACTAGTTATCGTAAGTTTCAAATGCGGTTGTGTTGCATTGTCAAAATTGTGTTGAAGTGTGGGTGAAAGCAGCTACAATTGGGATACAATGTAGGTAGCTCGAGGTTTTAAATTGTGGTTGTTGTCTCATTGTGATTGTGTTGCAGCCATTGCAGACTGATGCAATGTTGTGGGCTTTGTGGCTGCATTTGTGCTGTGATCTGCAATTTAAAACCTTGGGTTGCAATCTTTCATACACACTCCAAACTGCAATAATGCTAATTTAAAACCTTGGGTTGCAATGTTTCATACACATTCGAAATTGCAATAATGCTAATGCATCCATGGTTAGTAAATGAACATTGGTGGATGCTGTTTGCTTGATTGAAAAGTGTTACTTGTAGAGTCACTTGGGAGAATGGAATATTGCTTGTTGGCCTTCCAATTGAATTAGTGGAATGATGTTGTATGTTGGTACTTGGTAGTAATACAGGGCCATTTCTCTTAACATTGTATACCATGTTAATTTGATTTAGTACCTTCCATTGATAGAAATTAGTAGAGCTTGCCAAGTTGTCCATTTAATTAACTTTGCTTTAATTAAAAAATTGTCGAGAGAAAGAAGTACAAAGAATGATGGTGATCAGAATTCCCCATGAAGCATATAAACAGAAATGAGGACATCAACATACCTGTGAGCTGATACCCTGAAATAAGCTTAGAAAGATCTAGGCCAAATAATGAAAATAGTAAACATCTTCACATTACATTTTAAATAAATGCATCCAACACCAGACATTCTGATGTACCTTATTGATGTTTTTCCCTGCAAAATGTTGAAAATAAGGAGAGGATCAAACTCTCCATATTTGGTGAACATATCAAACTGCTTAAACAACTTACTCTACATCTGTTGAGCTGCTATCGGTGCCAGGGGTAACCATTGATTGCTGGGCATTTCAGCTACTTAAACTAACAAATCATTGTAAATTTTGAATAAGCAGCGTCTTAGGTTTAATGTAAATGTTTATCTAGTACCTCATTGGTATGTAATATGTTACTACTATCATTTAATTGTCAACAAACCCAAAAGAATTTCTGGATCATTAAAATCTCTATTATTTCCTTTTTCATTTCTGGGCTCTATGATACGGTGTAATGACATACTTGAAATGGTTTCAAAGAAGTTACGGAAACTCACGGATTGCGCAAAAACACCTCTTTTCGATTTCCGCCACATTACAGAATTTCACGAATCACGCAAGCCTGCTTCCTTTCGATTTCTGAGACGTCTCGGGACTTCATTTATTGCATGTCATCAAGTAATAATCCCCGGACGAAATTAGTGTATGACAGTTGCCCCTCTTTACTTACCTCTCATCGGAGATAAGAGGAAAGCAAAGATAGGACACTGATTTCGTCCGTCCTGCCCTTTCTGTGATGACGACTCTCGTCTCCACTCCTTCCTTTTTTCTTCTGCACAAAACAAAATACAAACAACAACAAAGAACAACGAACATAATATACACATATACACATACACATATTTGACGAAGGAACCGATCCGGAAAACAACAGAATAATGTGTTTACCAGTCACCAGAGACTTCGCGCTTGACAATGGAGAACACATGAACAGCGCTAGGCAATGACATTCATGGTGCTCCGAACAAAGGTGGAGTATGGAGGATTGCCTTGAGGGTCCGCACTTAGGCAATCATGAAACTCAGCTCCAAACTCGAAAGTGGAGGACACACGAACAACCCTAAGCAATAACATTCATGTGGCTCCCAAAAAGGATGAGAATGAAGGATTGCCTTGAGGGTCCTCTCTTAGGCAATCATGGAACACAGCTCCAAACTCAAAAATGAAGGACACATGAATGACAACGCAATTCATTCATGTGGCTCCGGAAAAGGATGAGAATAGAGGATTGCCTTGAGGGTCCTCTCTTAGGCAATCATGGAACACAACTCCAAACTCGAAAATGGAGGACACATGAATGACAACGCAATTCATTCATGTGGCTCCGAAAAAGGATGAGAATGGAGGATTGCCTTGAGGGTCCTCTCTTAGGCAATCATGGAACACAGCTCCAAACTCGAAAATGGAGGACACATGAATGACAACGCAATTCATTCATGTGGCTCCGGAAAAGGATGAGAATGGAGGATTGCCTTGAGGGTCCTCTCTTAGGAAATCATGGAACACAGCTCCAAACTCGAAAGCGGAGGACACATGAACAGCCCTAAGCAATAACATTCATGTGGCTCCGAAAAAGGCTGTTGGCGGGACCGAACGGTCCACCGGGTTTTTCCACCTAAAAGGATAACATGCTTTTTGCAAAGAAAGATAAATCATTCGCGAGAGCACCACATCTTAGAGAAACAATATACTTGTGCCAAGGGTAATCTGCCTTGTAACCGAGAATGAAGGGTTGGATGTCAACTTCCAGCTTTCAAATGAACACACAGGGGAAACATCAGGCTAAGCTTAAAATAAATCACTCATAGTGTATAAAACTCCCAAGGCAAGTGTTTTATCCTATTCCCAAACAATAACTGCACCATGACTCTATTTTGCACGCGACTTCCTATCGAATCAAAGATCAAACATACGATCACAGACCAATAGGATTTTCTCGAGGTCAGTGTTTTTTTTGGAGAGGAAGCTGGGTGTTTCGGTCCTTTCCTCTTTGTTCATGTGGGGTGGGATATTGCCAGTCAAGAATGATTATGAGTGGCAATCTGGTTTTGATGAATTTCAGTCTTCTTTCTTTCATTGATCGAGAATTGCTTCTTTTCCCTTTTCACTTCTTTTCGATCTTTGATCGGGAATCCTTCTTTCCTTTCTTCTGTTCTTTTCTTTATTTTCATTTTTCTTTTTTCTTTCTTTTCATTTCTTCCTTTTCTTTCTTTTCACTTTTCCTTCCCCATCCCTTTCTTTGGGAAATCGGGTTTAGCGTTCTATTCGCTCTCCCTTGAGGAGATTCCGCTGTCCTTTGCTTCAGGGGAAAGAATGAGGATTCCCTTTTTTACAGGCCAAAGTTCAAAAAGGTCTAAGGTTGTGTTTCAATGGGGTCTTTTATCGTGGGAACCCAATCTTGATATCTGGGGCGAAACAAATTTGGGTGTCAAGGTGTCGGTTTCGGGCCGAACTTCCATATTATTCCATAAGGCACGCGTGACAATGATGATTTGAAAACAACGTGCAAAATTAGTCATGGCTACAGCCAGGTGGGCACTCAAGCATTCCGTTTATGGCATTGTGATACTACGGTTAGGAATTTACACAGACAGACCCAACGTTTCCAAGTTATGTTCTTTCATCAGTTCAATGCATTCATCCACTCTTATCTCGGTTTATTCCGGAAAATAAACTCTTAGCATCAGTCCCTTGTTTCCAGAAGATGCGTTTGCTCTTTACGAATAATTTATACTTCTTAACTATAACATGTTGACCTTTGCGGTCTTTCTTTCTTTTTCTTTTTGTTTCATATATGTTCACTAAAACTATACACCTGTGGTCCTTTATGAGGAAAACCTTTCTTTGTACATCTATATTTTTATACATGACAAACTTTTTTCTATACACGCATTGGAATTCTCTCTCTTTACGTCACATGATCAAACCCTATTTACATTCAAAGATCTTTTTCGTTTTTCTCCACACACACTTATAGTTCACACAAAAGTTTCTTCATATACACTCGTTGCTCACACACACAAGAATTCCTTTCCACGCATCATTTACACACAAAGACCTTCTATACACATTTTCCTTTTACATACATGTATAGATAAAAACCTTTTTCTTTTCTTTATGAACATGACTTTTATTCACAACGCTTCTTTCTTTTTATTAGGATTTTTGGTTCATTTTATTTTTAGGACGACGTTCCCAAATGAAAAACTCTACACGATTCCGGAATTTCAACAAACACTATTGACAACAACAAAGTAAGCACTAACGCAATAGTCCAAACAAAATATATGCACAAAACAAATGACAATCGCGACAAAAAACAAACGTTAGTCCCTCAAGTCATAAAAGAACATGAATCTGGGGATCCTACGGTCATGTGGCTCCGCATGCCACCAGACCCTTGGGTCACGGTAACAAAAAGTGGGGTGGTTGACAAAAGCAGGGCTTTTGCTCCAACGTATCCTCAATTTGTGATGAGGAACTCAGACCTACGTAGTTCTTGATAACATGAGACTAAAAATAGTCTCGGTGTTTTCTTTACCAAAATGCGAACATGCTTTAGTAAAGAGACAAAACTTCCAACTAATCAGAGCAACATATGCTTTTTGGATGAAAAACAATGTGTCTATCGGGGAAGGAGAGTATGCTGATGAAATTTTCTCATAACCGTAAATGAGATTTTGGATGTTAGCATTTCATTTCTAAACGACCATTTAGAGGAAACACTGGGTCCAACAAAGATAGGAGAAAATCACTCAAAGTGTATCAATCTCACACAGGTAAGTGTTTTATCCTAATTCCGAACCATAGATATGTCATGACTTGATTTTGCAAATCATTTCCTATCAAATCAAAGATTACATGCGTGATCATGGATCAATAGGACTTATTTTGGGAATGGTTTTTAGGTGGGGAATTTGGCTTTGAGTGTTTTTGCCTTCTCTTTTTCTGTTTTTGTTTAGTGCGTGGCGAGAAAGTCGCTAGCGCACAGGATTTTGGTTACAATTCTGTATTGTTCAGATATTGTCTGGTCCAAAGACCTTTCTGGATGTTTCTTTTTCTTCCGATCCTTGATCGAGAATTTTCCTTTCTTCTTCTTCTTTTTTTTTGCTTTCTCCCACTCTTTCATTGGAATTTTCTTTCTGTTTAGTGTCTTCTCCCTTTCTTGGATTGGGAATTTTCCTTCTCTTTATGTTTTCTTCCGAGGGTAAGGATTATGGTGAGTTGGGATTTTGGCTCAAGGCTTGTAGAACGGCTGGTCATGATATATGTCAGGGTTTGGCCGGCGGTTTGGGGATAAAGGGGATGTCCTACATTATTTCCATGATACACATGCAACAATGATGATTAGGAAACTTTATGCAAAACTGGTCACGCATGCACCCATGTGGACACTCAAGCATCAAGTTTTTATGGTCATGTGACACTAGGGCTCAGGATTCATTTTCCCTATTTTAAGTCAAGCCAGTGTTTCCAAAATACGTTCTTTTATCAATTTGTGCATTCATTCGAGTCCATTTTGGGTGTTCGAAAAAACTTTTCACAGCATTTACCCTTCAAATGTGTACACACATTTTTTTTCAAAAACTGGTTAAGATCAGTAAAATCTTTCAAAGAAAAGTTGGAAATTATCTCTTTTCACAAGCATGTTGTTTTTTAGCTAGACAACCTTTATTATTTTTTATTTTCTATTTTTTTTCTTTCTTATTCTTTTCTTGCTCGCTCTCTTTTTGCTCTCTTTTTTCCCATGAGGTATTTTGGTACCTAAACATACATATATTTTTGTGAAGTATTTTGCTATATACATGCGTGTCCCAGGTATCTTGCTTCCTAAACATACATATGTATGTTTTGTGAGATATTTTTCCTACATACATGCATATCTAAACATACATATATATATTTTGTGAAGTATTTTTGTTTACATACATGCATATCTTAGGTATTTTCACTACCTAATCATACATATATATATTTTGTGAGGTATGACTACCTTCCGAGCTTGTGCTTGTTTGATTTAAATTCCTAGGATCATGAGCAACTAGGTGTGTCCTACTATGACTTGAGAAACAAAAAGTAATCAAATAACAAGCAGAGATTTAAAAGGTACTAGGTTGCCTCCTAGTAGCGCTTCTTTAACGTCTTGAGCTGGACGCTTGATGGCTTGTCGGTCACGGACCTAGTACTTTGCTTACCTTTGGCTCTAGACTTGGTCGCCTATTGGTCGGCCATGGGTCGTAAGCAACGCTCTAACCTTTTTGTGGATGAGCTGAGGTGAACTCTAGAGGTGATGGCGGTGCGTCTGTTGCCCGCTGCCGGCCATCCCCAGGCTACTGTGGTGTTTCGCCCTACGCCTGCCTAGGGACGCCGTACTTCTTGATGAAAGCTCGATTAGTAGGGGCCTGATTACCTTGCTGGGGGCGACAGGCACTCCTTAGAACTGACAGAGGCCCGTAACCAGAGCTGGAAACCCCAGGGCCCTGTTGGACTTCTTCGGGTCCACTGGGCGTCTTGTGGGCGCGATCCCTGCAAACAATAGATGAAATCAGAAATCAGTTTAGCGAGGTGCATACTTACCTATGTCATGATGACGTGACCTTGCCGGGGGGAACGGGCACCCTGTAGGACTATAGAGGCCCGTAACCAGAGCTGGAAACCCCCGGGCCCTGTTGGACTTCTCCGAGTCCACTGAGTGTCTTTGTGGGTGTGATTCCTGCAAACAATAGATGACATCAGAAATCAATTGAGTCACGTGCATACTTACCTATGTCACGATGGCATGACCTCGCTGGGGGGACGGGCACCCTGTAGGACTACAGAGACCCGTAACCAGAGCTGGAAACCACAGGGCCCTGTTGGACTTCTTCGGGCCCACTGGGCGACTTGTGGGTGCGATCCCTGCAAACAAATAGATGACATTAGAAATCAATTGAACCATGTGCATACTTACCTATGTCATGACGGCACAGACCAACCGATACATCTTGCAGGGGGAGATTGGCATTGTAGTCACCGGGCAGAATGTTACTAAATAGCAACGTCATCCATATCCATGTAAAAGTGGTCATGTTGGTGCGCATAATCCATACTCGTCTTTTTGCAGCGACACGGGTGAAATCTTGCCCCGGTATGCATAGTAGATGCGTGATAGCCTCCCTCTCTGGATGTGCTCGCACAGTTGGTCACCCTCTAATATCAGGGGGTGGCCCAGGAACTGATAAAATGAAACTACTGGCCCCTTAACCGGGAGCGCAAGTCTCGGTTAAGCATCTAAGGGCAAAGGACCTTATATTCTCCTAAGGTGTGGATATCGAGCACACTGAAAATGAGGACGCGTAGCCCTCTAAAGGCGAGGGCGTGCAGCCCTCTGATGGCGAGGACATATAGTCCTCTAAAGGTGATAGGTACTAGTACCCAAGGGTCCACCTTTATGAGAAAACAAGAGATCGGCCCATCGAGAGGGTCGGTCATCCAACAAGATTGGGCACGAGATGTAGGAAATCTATGCAGTTAACATGATATTTAGGGATGCAGACGCATGCAACCTTTGTTGTGAAATTTGGTAACGCTGACCTCATATGAAACAATGCAATGCAATGGAAAGTTGTACAATGTTCATGACATTCTTTCCCTATTTTGTGATTTTGATTTTGATAATTTTTTTTTTTGGAAAACACAGATTGACTGTCCTTTTGAAAAAGGTGATAATTCATGCAACCTTATCCTATATTTTGCAAATCTCTCCGGGAACTCCCTCAGAGTGTATATTCTGTTTGATTTAGTCACTTGACCATTTTGGAGTGACGGGAATGGAGCCGTTTGACGTTTAATCAATCTATTGAAATTCCACGGCTTGTCTCCCCTATTTTTTTTCTTGTTTAAAAACATCGACGGGTGAGAACTTTTGATCTGCCCTTATGTTCACTTGAGACTCATGCACGATGCCCCTCACTGCCCCAGTGTAAGGCTTTGAGGTACCAATTGTTATCTTTTGTCATGACCTTGTAGCTGGGAACCTATTGGGTGAAAACTTCTAATCTGCCCCTAGGTTCGCTTGAGGTTTTCGCATGGTGCCTTTCGTTGCCCCAGTGTAGGGCTTTGAGGTACCAATGGTTGTCTTGTTTTCACAACCTCGCAGTGAGGAAGAATGAAAGATGCAGTTGATTCTTGCAAAAAGAATTTTCCAAGGATGAGAAATAGTTGAAGGATCTTTCAGTTGATGGATTAAGTCAAATGACTCCTATCTAGAAGCAAGATGTTTTGATGTCTTGATGATGCTAAAGGATCAAGTGCTTCTAAGTTTTACTCAAGACAACAATCCAAGAAAATCAAGATATATGATCAAGTTGATCTCTAGAATCTTTAGGAAGAAGTTTCCAAATTGAAAATACAAAAGGTTTGACCAAAGAATTCTATCATTTCAAATTGAGATTTTCTCTATGGTAATCGATTACCGGCAGTTGAAAATGTTTATCACAGTCACTAGAAATTTGAATTCAAAATTTATAATGTGTAATTGATTACCAGAGGGGATTTTCAGAAAATAATTGCCAAGAGTCACACCTATTCATATTTTTTATGAATGACCATCAAAGGTGACTTGGAAACACGAACTTAAAGGGAGTTTTCATTGCCCAAAAAGTTTTATCCTCTCAAAAGATTAAGAGTTTTTCTAAACTGAACTGTCTTATCCTCTCAAAAAGATTCATTGGTCAACCACATATTTAATAAGGAATTTTGATTGATCTTCATTTTATAATCCATCTCTTTTAAGAGAGATTTCTTCTTCTCTTCTTCTTATTTCTAAAAAGGGATTAAGAGACTGTGGGTCTCTTGTTGTAGGGGATTCTTGAACACAAGGGAAGGGTTGTCCCTGTGTGCGTTGTTAATCCGTAAAGAGAGAGTGAAAGTTTAAATGGGGAATAATCTTCGTATCTTAATTCAACCCCCCCCTTCTTAAGGTAACTGAGGTCCAACATCCTATTCTTGATAACTCACTTCTCTCTAAAAAGACAAACTTTCCGGAATGAGGTCATATGAACGTCTTGAAAACACAGTCAATCAAATGTTTATTTTTTTTAACTCTTTTTTTTATTTTTATTTTGAAACTTATTTGTTTTGAACTTTACTCGTTGTTCTCGGCACCCCCACCAACGTGCAGGACGAGTAATCTCTGATTGAACGGTCTTGGAAGTCCAAACTCAGAAGCACAAGTCGATTGAGCAAACAGACCAATGGCTTGCACCCACATTCCGGTGAAAGTTGAATAAGCAAAGATGCGTTTGTGAGAGGATGAGGGACAAAGATATCAACTTTATCCATTTTAACATTGTAACTGTGGTTTACAATAATGGTACAAACTTGAAAATCCTGATGAGTCATTTAGAAACATCTAACAACAACTTTCAAAATTGCCTCATGTGTGGCATCTCTTGTCAATGTCAGGATTTACACATGATTCTCCTCAAATTTCAGCCAGCATCAATTAGACCTTGCACCTTACGCTTCAGACCCCTACAATGCTCAATGGAATGCCCCGGGGCTTCTCCATGACAAGCACACATTGTGTTCGAGTCGTATTCTTGGAGAAATGGAGGTTGATGAACCTTGGTTGGGGTTATGGCTACCATTGAATTATCAAGTAGATATGGGAGCAAGTCAACATAGGACACTGGAATTGGGGTGAATTCTACAGGCTTTCTCGCTGCAAAATTCATTTCTTGGTTGGTGTTTTGGTTTATGCTAAAGGTGGTGTTTATCATTGGAAGTGTGGTAGGAGGCTTTGTGGTTGATTTTAGGGATGGCCTTTGTGGATAACTGGGCGGTGGGTAAGGAGAAGGTTTGTTATTGGCTGAGTAATGACATTGTTGGGTTGGTGGGAAACTTGGCTGTATTGGAATGGCAGTCACAGCACGGGCTTCTCCTTCATCCTCACCCTCTTCATTTGCCCCAGTTTTCTCATTCGTCCAAGCATGATGACTAAATTTGCCTTTTTTCAGACCCACATCGATCCTTTCACTGGCAAAGACCAAATCCGCAAAGCTTTGAAGGTGCGTAGCCCACCATTTTCCATAGTAGAATACTGGTAATGTGTCTACTATCATTGTCATCGTTTTTTCGTCATTGAGGTGCCACTTGAGCTGCCAGGTTCTCCACCTTTGGGTGTATTCTTTGAAAGATCTGTGCCCCCTTTTTTGCACATATTTTGTAGTTGCATCCTATCCAAAGCCATTATACTGACACTGCCTAACGAAGGCAACCACTAGGTCCTTCCAAGAATGGACTCGGGAAGGTTCCAAGTTAGTGTACCAGGTAACAGCTACCCCAGTAAGACTTTATTGGAAGGTATGTATCAGCAATTCCTCATCTTTTGCGTATACCCCCATCTTCCGACAATACATCTTTAGATGGTTCTTGGGGCAAGTAGTCCCCTTGTACTTGTCAAAGTCCAACACCTTGAACTTGGGAGGGGTGATGATATTGGGTACTAGGAACAACTCTTCTAGGTTAGCAAAGGCAGAATCTTCACCTCCTTCAATGGCCCTGAGCCTTTCCTCTAGATGATCCAACTTTCCCATTTCTTCCATAGCATGAAGGTTTTTACTTGTCGTGGAATGCAAGAGGTGTAGTTGTGGGTGATACTGAGGGCCCTCCAAAGGGTTTTGTAGGGGTATACCACCAACTGCTTGCCCTTCAGTGGCACATCCGAGGCAAGGCTCGAAGTCGGCTAGATTGTGGTGGGGCATTTCATGTGCCTCACCCATGGGTTGAGAGACATGTGCATGATCAGTTTGGGGTTGTCGGCTCTCAATGAGTATAGGAGTGGATTTATTGACATCCTCATTGAGAGTGTACGCAACATTGGGTGGTGTATAGTTGGGAGGCAGGCCATATGGCGGGAAGGCGTGCTTATTTTGAATTTGCACATCATGGGGGCCGCCCGTACTTCCCAAATCTTTGCCTACCATATCTGAGGTTGGATGATTCATTTGGTTGATGCCGGATGGGGACATTGGGTTCCCCTTAGCAACAACGCTGGTAGCGGCAATTGCAACCGCATTGGCTTCTATTATCTTCTTCACACTCATCATGGCCTCCATCATTGCGGCCATTTGCTCTTTCATGGCCTCCATGTCGGCCTTCATCTTCTCTTGTATCTCCTCTACTTCACCCATTACTCTAGCTCTAGCACAAGTTCGGTGAGGGCACCATAAAGCATGTTTTTTTTTCTTTTTTATAACAATGATTAAGTTTTTTTTTTTCAAGGAAAGAATGCAATGAGCAATGCAACCAATGAACAACATGGATGTATGCGAATGATGCACAATTGAAGTATTGCGAATTTGTACACTGGATATGGGGTTGAATCAATTTAGATTTTCAACATGGTCCATGACATCTTCGTCAAGGTGAAACTGGAAGTAACAGGGACATCAGCAGCCCCAAATGTGTTTGGCAGTAGACGAAGCAGCGATGTAACACGATCTTTTGCCCCAATTTTTTTCAAGATGGTTACTTCCATACTTCAACTTGACTCGATGAACCTTTTCGTAAAAGCACGAGCTTGGTTCAACCCCATAACCCAGGAAATGGCAATTTTGATCGCCAATACTTCATCAACAATTCATAGGGATGAAAGACTCGGGAATATGCATGCAATGTATGGAAAATGTAATTATGAGATTGAGATGCCCGAAGAAACATCCTTTCTTAGTTAACCATGCATTAGGTACCATGTTCAATCCTTTTGTTTTTAAGTGAAATGGGTTTATGATCCCAACATGGTTTGGCTCACGGTACCTAACACATGCAACTAAGAATGCATCATGAATTTTCATGCTTCCCTTTTTTTTGTTTTTTTTTTGTAGAGGAAAATACAAGGATCATGTATGAGCAAACATGTAGAACAAAAAGTATGCAATTTGTAGATCAAAAAGTTTGTTGAACACATATGCATGATGATGCAATGACTCATGCAAAATGGGGATGTGATAACGGGCAAATGTAGGAACGATATGTTCGTTATGATGCCATGAAGAAATTCTTATGCGATGCATGATATGAATGCATTTACAGACACGAGAGCCCGGAAAATCATCTCCCCTTACTGCGCATTTGGGGGTGCAGTGCCCCATGTGTGCAGTTAAGAAGATGATATGGATCTTTCGACTTCCCACGACAAAAGACGAGACCCACATACAACGCATGTGTGACGGTATGATGCAGATGTGCATGCATGACACGAAAAGAAAACAACACAAAGGGGTAATTCACACATACGAGACTGCAGAGATCCAACTTTAATGCTACGTTTTGGGCATGATGGCGCCTCAACGTAGTATTAAAAAGGTTACCTATTACTCTAAAGAAACCGAACATCACTAGCAAAACTATAAACTAGTGCTATTTACCAAAAAATCCATGAGAACGAATGGCACGGAGCGTGTTTGCTCTCTTTGCCCCTATTTGGGAACCTATGGGATAATATCTAGGGGTCGCTAATAACTACTTCCCAACAATTTACAACTCACACGGTCGTTCTCTAGAGGTATCATCACTCAAGATAATAATATTGTGGCGGTATGGAATACCAGCGACAACACATTATAAAGAGAGAAAGCTCTAGACGAGGTTTCACTATTATCAAGCAAGTCGGAGACCTAGCATGATGATAGATTCACCTCCACTCCTTAAATTCCCATGAACCCGGGTGTAGGGCCCCTTTTTTACTCAAACCCGTGGGTGCTTAGAATGCAGTGTGAAGAATGCGAAATAGACAACAATTATTTACATTTTACACAGTTCTACAAATTCACACACAAAGTTTCACATTTTGCACAAATCAACAAATGTACACACAAAGTTTCACAATTCCACAATTCCTAAAATAGGCCTAACTCACAAAAAGTCCCCAGTGGAGTCACCAACTGTCGCAACGTGCCCTTCGCTGGCAAGCGAGGGCGAGGCTCACGGGTGCGCTTTCCAAAGGAGGAAAGATGCGCGGAGTCGCCACCAACGTTTATTTGTGGAAAACGTCGGAAAAACTGAAGGAAATCGGTCAAAATGAAAATTCTAAGTCCGGGAGTTGTATTTACGCTTGAGGAACGTATTAGCACCTCTCACGTTTGTCTCAAAGGACAACAGCCTATTTTTAGAATTGTGGAATTGTGTTATCTTAACTTTTATTTCTTTTTATTTTTTGAGGTCGACAAAAGCGGGGGCTTTTGCTCCTACGTACCCTCCTTTGGAGAGCAAATCAGACCTACGTAATTCTTTCTTATGCGTGAATCAAGTGATTCTTTTACTTTGAAAGGTGATCATTTTAAGGCGTTGGACCTTAAAAATGATCCATTTTACTTGGTAAGAAACAGAAATGATAAACTTTCAAAATCCTATTTTTGTGGACGAGCTTGACTAGGCGAGTTGACTTTAGCCTTAGTTTCACTTTAGTTATTAGTCAATTTAATTAAGAATGAGAAATCCCAAAGAGAAAACGTCCGATTGATCTTTCGCTTTTATTTTACTAAAAAGTATTATATTATTATTTTACCTCTTTTTTGATTTCCAACGTGGTTACAGCACGACCGAACGGTCGGAATTCATTTTAACCAAATTTAACGGATGATACAATTCAAACGATCGGTGGAAATTTATTTTATTTTTAGATTAAGCGAGAAATGACTTAAATAAATGGCTTAAGCACGTCAAAAGGGGGTATAACAAGCAAATGAAAACGAGAATAAAAATACATGAAACAAAATGTGGACGACCACGGGTACATAGAATGAATTGAAAAGCTTGGTTTGAGGTACTTACCAGTTGAAGACTGAAGAAAACGAAGAACGAACGATGAATTTTGAAGAACGATCGAGAGTCTTCGCGTAATTACTCACGGAAACGTTACGGAAACGTTACGGAAGCGCCTCGGCTTGGATTTTCTTCACGGAACTAATTTTCCTCAGCTATTTCGAGAGAGAGAGAAGTGCCTAAGGGGCTGAACCCTTTTCTTCTTCACTTCTCCCCCTATTTATAGCAAAATAGGGGAGAAGCTTGCCGCCCAGGCGAGCTCAGCTCGCCCAGGCGAGCTCAGCTCGCCCAGACGAGCAAGGTTGCTTCCTCCAGAAGCAACAACCTTCTGGAGGGCCCAAGTGGGTCTGGTTGCTATTTGCACCCCCCCTGTTTACTAAATGCACCCCCTTTCTATTTTTTTGTAATTCTTTTTCCGTAACGTTACGAAACTTTACAAATTTCGTAACGATACTTATTTTCCTTTCGCAAGGTTATGAATCCTTACGGATTATGTATTTACTCTTTTTTAGCTTTCGAAGAAGTTACAAAAACTCACGGATTGCGCAAAAACACCTCTTTTCGATTTCCGCCACATTACGGAATTTCACGAATCACGCAAGCCTACTTCCTTTCGATTTCTGAGACGTCTCGGGACTTCATTTATTGCATGTAATCAAGTAATAATCCCCGGACAAAATTAGGGTATGACAAACACAATCACCTTTTAGGACATTATCTCTAAGAAAATGATGTCTAATTTCTATGTGCTTGGTTCTAGAGTGGAGAACTGGGTTCTTAGATATATTTATTGCACTTGTGTTGTCACATTTTATGGGGATTTGGTCTAATACAATCCTATAATCAGATAGTTGTTGTTTCATCCACTGGATTTGTGCACAACTACTACCAGCAGAGATGTATTGTGCTTCGACTGTGGATAATGCTACACTATTTTGCTTCTTGCTATGCCAAGAGACAAGAGCAGATCCTATGAAATGACATGTGCCACTAGTACTCTTCCTATCTGTTTTGGATCCAGCAAAATCTAAAATCTAAATCTGAGTATCCTACTAAATTGCATAAAGAATTTTTTGGGTACCATAATCCTAAGTTAATTGTTCTTAAGAGATATCCTATGATTCTTTTTACTGCAGTTAGATGTGAAAACTTTGGATTTGATTGAAATCTTGCACACATGCACACACTGAACATAATATATGGCCTACTTGTAGATAAGTAAAGTAGAGATCCAATCATACCTCTATATTGCTTTTCATCAACAGGTTGACCGGACTCATCTTTATCAAGATAGCAACCAGTTCTCATAGGAGTAGCCAAGTGTTTTGAGTTCTCCATTCCGAATTTCTTGATGAGTTCCTTGCAATATTTTGCTTGGTTGACAAAGATCCCATCATTTGTTTGTTTGATTTGTAGTCCAAGAAAGTAGTTTAACTCACCCATCATGGACATTTCAAACTCACTTTGCATGTTAATGGAAAACTTCTTGCACAGAGATTCATTAGTAGATCCAAAGATTATATCATCAATATAAATTTGTACCAATAAGATATCATTATCCTTCTTCTTTATGAATAAGGTGGTATCTACTTTTCCTTGAGTGAAATTCTTTTCTAATAGGAATTTACTTAATCTTTCATACCAAGCCCTAGGTGCTTGTTTTAACCCATAAAGTGATTTCTTTAACTTATAGACATGATCTAATTTTTGTGAGTCTTCAAACCCGGGAGGTTGTTTTACATATACTTCCTCTTGGATTAGACCATTTAAGAAGGCACTCTTGACATCCATTTGATATAATTTAAAATTCATAATAGATGCATAGGCTAAAAGCATTCCAATGGCTTCTAATCTAGCTACCGGTGCAAATGTTTCTTCATAGTCTATACCTTCTTCTTGGTTATACCCTTTTGCAACTAGTCTAGCTTTATTTCTAATTACTATTCCATTTTCATCTAGTTTATTTCTAAATACCCACTTAGTTCCTATAATGGGGTAGTTGTGTGGTCTCTCAACTAGTTCCCAAACATTATTTCTCTCATATTGAATTAACTCTTCTTGCATAGCAACTATCCATTGATAATCTATTATGGCTTCTTTAAAGTTTTTAGGTTCTATCATAGAAACAAATGCCATGTTATTGCATAAATCTTTGAGAGAGTGTATAGTTGTTGTTACCCCTTTTGAGATATCTCCGATGATATTGTCAAGAGAATGATTTCTTGAGGTTTTCCATTCTTTGGGAAGATCATCATTTTCTTGGGCTATGTCATCTTGAACATCCTTGTTTTCTTCATTTCTCTTCCTTTTTAGATTCCTTTTTTGATTGTGCATATCTTCCAAAGAATCTGCAATATCATCAAGAAATTCCTTTCTCGAAGAGGTAATATTAGTTTCACCAAAAGTAACATGTATTGATTCCTCAATTGTCATGGTTCTTTTGTTGTATATTCTAAAGGCTTTGCTATGTAGGGAATAACCAAGGAAGATACCCTCATCCGCCTTAGCATCAAATTTTCCTAGGCTTTCTTTACCATTGTTTAGGACAAAACATTTACATCCAAAAACATGTAAATGAACAATGTTTGGTTTTCTATTGTTAAACAGTTCATATGGGGTTTTCATAAGAATGGGTCTTATTAAGGCTCTATTCATAATATAACATGTGGTGTTGACAGCTTCTGCCCAAAAATATTTTGGAAGTGGAGTGTCATTTAAAAGGGTTCTAGCTATTTCTTCTAAAGATCTATTTTTCCATTCTACTACACCGTTTTGTTGGGGTGTCCTAGGTGCAGAAAAGTTGTGTTCTATGTCATGTTCATCACAAAACATTTCAAAATCATTGTTTTCAAATTCACCTCCATGATCACTTCTAATGGAGATAATTTTGAGATTTTTCTTGTTTTGGATGACTTTGGCAAGTCTTCTAAATGCATGAAATGCATCATTTTTATGAGTAAGAAATAAAGTCCAAGTATATCTAGAATAGTCATCAACAATTACTAAGGCATAGTAACTACCACCAAAACTCATGACCCTAGAGGGTCCAAACAGATCCATATGCAATAGTTGTAATGGTTGAGTGGTAGAGACAATATTTTTAGATTTAAAAGATACTTTTGTTTGCTTACCTTTTTGGCATGCATCACATAATTTATCTTTTTCAAACTTTAATTTTGGTAAACCAACAACTAGGTCTTTTGAGATTAATCTATTTAGATGATCCATGTTAATGTGAGCAATTCTCTTATGCCATAACCAAGGATCACTATCTTTACTTAGAAAGCATCTATCATTTTCAGACTTTTGTTTTAGATCAATCATGTAAACATTATTTTCTCTGAAACCTATATGCTCAATATCTTTGTCATGTTCATGCTTGATAACACATTTTTCAGAATCAAAAGATAATTTATATCCTCTATCACATAATTGACTAACACTTAATAGGCTATGCTTTAAACCTTCTACAAGTAGCACATTTTCAATAGGAGTAAAGGAACTCGTACCTATTTTGCTGACTCCAATGATTTTTCATTTGTTGTTGTCGCCGTATGTAACATGTCCACTTTTCTTAGGGGAAATGGTTGTAAACTTAGATACATCTCCCGTCATATTCTTGGAACATCCACTGTCGATGTACCACTTCTTCCTTACAGATTATTCCTTGTTATTCTCATGAGATTTTGTAATGAGACATAAGTTGGCTTGATCTTCATCATGATCTTGAAATGATTTCAGATTTGACCTATACCTGAAATTTCTTTTGACAAATAGAGAATTTAAAGAGGCCATTTATCTTGAAGTTGTGAAACTTTTCTCAAGATACCTGCTCTGATACCACTTGTTGGATCAAGTGGCCTCGGAATAATTAAGAAGGGGGGGGGGTTGAATTAATTATTAGTGTGTCTTGATTGATTAAAAATTTATCCTTCTTAATGTTACTAGATTTAACTAGGCTTTTACTACTAAGTTAAGAAAGTAAAGAATAGAAACAAAAACTTAACCAAGATTTAGACTGGTTCGGCAAACACAAGATTGTAGGGAAGAAGAAGACAAACACAAGATTTAGACTGGTTCGGCAATAACCCGTGCCTACATCCAGTCCCCAAGCAACCAACGATTCTTGAGATTTCTTTCAACCTTGAAAAAACCTTTACCCTCCAATGTGTCAAGGCAAAGAATTCTCAGGCGGTTAGTCCTTTGAATCTTTGTAAGGGGAAACAAAAGATATCTCAAGCGGTTAGTCCTTTTGAAATCTTTTGTTTAAGGGGAAGGGAAGAATCAAAAGAATTCTCAGGCGGTTAGTCCTTTGAATTCTCTTGGAAAGAAAGAAGGGAGACACAAAAGAATTCAGACAGTTAGTCCTTCTATTCTTTTGGCAAAGGGAGAAGTGAATGAAGAAGAAGAATAGCACAAGTTTTTGAACAATGAACTTTTCTTGGAAGAGAAGGTATTAAACAAAATCTCATAGAAAGAAGTTGAGAAATGAATCAGAATTTCTGTAAGAAACATGTTGAAAGATGAAGAGAAATGAGTTAGAAAGTTCTGTAAAAACTTGTTGAAATTCATGCCATGGTCACATATTTATAATTGTATGATGACTCAAGTTAAAGTTTGTGGCTCTTGGAAATTTCTTTAAAACCAATCACCTTTTAAAAATTGTGACTCTTTTGAAAACTAGTCACTCAAAAAGTTGTGACTTTTGAAAAAATATTCAGAAACAAGTCACTTTAAGAATTGTGACTTTTGGAAATTTAATTTTCGAAATCAATCACTGGTAATCGATTACCATCAAGGTGTAATCGGTTACACATCAACAGATGTGACTCTTCATGTTTAAATTTTGAAAATCAAAATGTTTAGAAACTCAGGTAATCGATTACAGGTCAATGTAATCGATTACACAAGTTTAAAATAATTTGAAAAAGTTTTATCACTAGTTGTGACTCTTGAAATTCGAAATCTAACGTTTTAAAACACTGGTAATCGATTAATGATCATGGTAATCGATTACAGCTTTGTAAATCAGTTTTGAAAATAATGCTGGCTACTGGTAATCGATTACTACCTTATGGTAATCGATTACCAGAGAGTAAAACTCTTTGGTAAAAGATTTTGTGAAATATTGTTGTGCTACTCAATGTTTTGAAAAACCTTTCTAGTACTTATCTTAATTAAGTCTTCTCTTGATTCTTGAATGTTGAGTCTTGAATCTCGATCTTGATTGTTCTTGAAACTTGATTATTCTTGAATCTTGATTCTTTGAAACTTGATTCTTGAAGCTTTTTGACTCCTGATTCTTTGGAACTTGCTTAATCTTGGAAGTCATTGCTTCCATAGAGACATTAATGTGCTAAAAATTTAATAATAGAAATTAAAAGAAAAGGTAAGAAGTTATTAGTTGAAACGATAATAATTGTAGATAGAAACAATAACGTTGAGATGCTAAGATTGTACTTTGAATCCCCTATTTGTTGCAATTCCTTAAACTTCTACATTGTTATATCGTTCATCCTCAATTCACTAATGTATTTTATCCCTAATCCCTTAGGTGATAAACCCTAAATCACTTGTCTTGATTCCTAATCCATTGGCAAATCATCACAAGCAATCAACATTATCATTTGGGAATTATCGAGGCTTAATCAAGATTATTCTATCCTTAGAGATAACTCCAATTAAGTATCAAATTTAGTTCGGATTTCAACGAAACTCGCCAAAGTGCACGTTAATTCTTGGAATATCTCTGTTTGAACTGGCTTGAGTGGTCTATACCTCGCTTGAGCGAGGATACCTAGTAAAATTGTCCTATTTCTCTGTAAAAACTCACACCATCTCAAATTGTATATGCAAATATGGTAAATTTGATATTTATCAATGGAAAGTCTTGTGTGCTTTGTGAAGGAAAATTTGAAGAAAATGAGGTTTGGAGTAACTCCAGAAGTACCAAAAAGAAGACGAATAGCTAAAGAAGAAGAACGAATAAGGTTGTAGAAAGGCAGTAAGAGGAGAAAAGAAAAGAAAGACTCAGAACCATAGAAGAAACTGAAGTGGCAAAAGTACCAGAAGAAGGTGGTTGAATTTTTGTTTTCACAAAACTTTAATTTCGTTTAATGATAAAATGTATTTTCATATAAGTTAAAAAAAGACAATTCAAAATATAGAACTATTCTGAGCTCAGAATGAAAATGTAAGTAGTTTTGAAAAAAAAAGGTTTGCACGATTTAGAGCTCTATTTTTAAAAGATGTTTAGCTAAAAGGACTTCGATAAAAAAATAGGGTTTAGTTGTAAGAGTATTTGTCAAAGGAGTATTCTGCCTTAGTGATAAACAAAAGCAGTGAACAGTGTACAAATTAAAATTAGTTGAGAGAAAGAGGAAGAAGATGATGCACAATGATTTTTATACTGGTTCACCCTAACCTTGAGTTACGTCCAGTCCTTACTCTTCAAGAGGAGGTTTCACAAACACAACCAGCCACTGTTGGACCAACAAACCACTAGACTTCACACCTAGGCTCAGCTAGACCAACTATTCCCCTTGTTACAACCTTTGTCAGCCACTTGCTACACTTTCAACAACTAAAAGATCTCTGTTTTTTTTTACTCTACAGATATAGATTCTCTTCACAAGAAGGTTTCCATACAATAAATTACAGTATCACACTTCTATCTTAGATCTATATCCATTTACAAGCTTTTACAAAAAGTTGGCCACTTTCATTTAAGATGGTTGAAGCAAAAATGGAAGATTTGTCACACAGAGAACTTGGCTGAAGTTTCTTTCACTTGGAAGGTTTCAACTTAACTTGATGACCTCCTAAAGCTTCAAAGAAGACTGTTGAAGTGGAGCCCACTCAATTGAAAGAATTTTGGAGTAAGCAGGCATAGATGACAATTGTCATGTCATGACAACTAGCAGGGTCATTTTGAGGTTCCCATTATCAGGAACCTTTCTGATGAGCATTTTGAAGACACATCAAAATGAGGATTTTTATGTTAGTTGAGAAAGGATCCACACTGGAAGTAGATCATTTGATGAAGTTCAACTAAATTGTCATTCTGAAGTAGCACAACTTCAACAATCCTAACACATCTTCACAACACAAAGCATTCTGATGTAGATTGCTTCATAAAAACAAAGTGAAGGTATAATTTATGATGTGTTAGTGTTCTATCCAAGGTTAGACTATGTATTGTATTTAGTCTTTCATTTTGATGTTCCACATCATTTCTTCTCATGTGCAGCTAGCATCCACTTTTTTTATGCGCCCCTAGTGTGTGTGGCAACATATGGAAGGTGAAATGTTGTCAACATCAATCTTCTAATGTGCCTTTTGTAGATGTGGCAACATATGGAAGAACTAATGTTATCCTTGAGGTGCATTCTAAATCATTCTGACCTCCATTCTGAAGTTTAGTCTTCAAATTCATGTTCTTCATCATTTTGATGTAGACTTTGATACAACTTCATTCTAATGTTGGATGCTGTCAATTTAGCCTTTGATGTGTCTTCTATGTAAGGCCTTATTATCTTATACTTTGACAAAACTAAGTACTCAGAGGAAATCATTCTTCATCATGCAAGGTGGCTTCAAGGAATCTTTTGAGTTCTTTTACTCTTGATAGATGTTTTGAGACAACCTTTCTAAGCACCTCAAAATACAGGAACACATCTACATATTAATAAGTTTAGCACTGAAACACTTGAGCAGAATGTTAGTCATCACATAAAACCTATTATCCTTACAATTTGCATTTCTAATGGTTTGTCATAATTAAAACTAGGGATGTGGATTCAACAATCTCCCCCTTTTTTTATGATGACAAACTAATAATTGTTTTTCACACCTTATTATGTGAGCTTATCTTATCTTTTCTTTAGAATTTTTGTCCATAATTGTGGTTTTTGTAAATAAATTGTATAACATGGTTTTCGAAACTTAAAAAGATATTTTTTGATGTTTTTGTGTAAAATTTGATGTTACAACAACAGATTTTGATCATCAAAGAATAATGAGTTGCAGAGATAATATCCCCCAACAAAACAAGACATTAATGAATTGGAACTTATAGAGATTCACCACAACAAATCCACAAAATTGAAGACCTTGGAATTAAGATAAACTCGCCACAATGAGTTGTCCATTTGCCCCAGTGAATAAAGGTCTAGAGGCATGAAGGTCAAGTGCAAAGTCCTTAGTTCATAGGTGTTGTTTTGCTGCAACGAAAATCATCTAAGGCACAAAAATTAAATGTAATCTCGGGTCTATTTAAAGAGCTTGTAACATCATGTTAGCAACTTTTGGTTCATTTTGTAGATGCAATTGGCTTTGATGTTTTGATGATGATCATGATGATGTGTTGCAATTGATGCAAATGGGCTTTTCAAGATTAATATTCAAGACAATACTTCAAGATTACAAGTCACAACATCAAGATGATCACTAGAATATTAGGAAGGGAATTCCTAATTGAATTAGCAAAGGTTTGGCCAAGTGATTTAAATTAAAAAAGTGTTTCTCAAAGGTTTTACTCTCTGGTAATCGATTACCAGAGGATGTAATCGATTACCAGTGGCCAAATACGTTTTATAACAGCTACAAAAATTTGAATTCGAAATTTTAGACTGTGTAATCGATTACACAATTTTGGTAATCGATTACCAGCAGTTAGTAAACGTTTTAATTCAAATTTTAAAAGCTGTAATCGATTACACAATTACTGTAATCGATTACCAGACAAGATTTTCAGAATAATAATTTCAAGAGTCACAACTTTTCAAAGGCTTTATTCATGACCACCATTGGTCTATATATATGTGACTTAAACACGAAATTGCTCAGAGATTTTCAGAACAATAAAGTGTTTATCCTCTCAAAGAGAAAATTCATTTTATCCTCTTAAGAATTCCTTGGCCAATTCAATTGCAATTCATTAAGGAATTATTTGAGTGCTCAATCTATAAAATCCATCTCTTTCTAGAGAGATTTGTTCTTTTTCTTCTTCTCATTCTCTAAGGGATTAAGAGACCGTGAGTCTCTTGTTGTAAAGGATCTCTAAACACAAAGGAAGGATTGTCCTTGTGTGTTTAGAACTTGTAAAAGGAATTTACAAGATAGTGGAACTCTCAAGCGGGTTGCTTGGGGACTGGACGTAGGCACAAGGGTGTGGCCGAACCAGTATAAAACTGAGTTTGCATTTTCTCTTCCCTTAATCTCCTTTATTTATTATTGCTTTATATTCATATTCAAATTGTTTCATTTGAATTAATATTTAAGAAGATTGTCATTAAGGGAATTCATAACTTGAGTAAAAAGTGAAATAGATTTTTAATTAGGGGAAACAGTTTGGAATATCTTAATTCAACCCCCCCCCCCCTTCTTAAGATATCTGAGGCCACTTGTCTAACAAGTGGTATCAGAGCTTCATTCTTGTATAAAGTTTAGAAGCTTCAAGAAAAAGATGGCCTCAGCAAATTCCTTATTTCTGGAAGGGAATTCTATCAATAGACCTCCAATCTTTAATGGAGAGGGTTACCACTACTAGAAAACCCGAATGCAAATTTTTATCGAGGCAATAGATCTAAATATCTGGGAAGCCATAGAAATAGGGCCTTATATACCCACCACAGTAGAAAGAGTTTCAATAGATGGTAGTTCATCAAGTGAAAGCATAACCATAGAAAAACCTAGAGATAGATGGTCTGAAGAGGATAGAAAACGAGTACAATACAACTTAAAAGCCAAAAACATAATAACATCTGCCCTAGGAATGGATGAATATTTCAGGGTTTCAAATTGTAAGAGTGCTAAGGAAATGTGGGACACTCTTCGATTAACACATGAAGGAACTACAGATGTTAAAAGATCTAGGATAAATGCACTAACTCATGAGTATGAATTATTTAGAATGAATGCAAATGAAAATATTCAGAGTATGCAAAAGAGATTTACACATATAGTAAATCATCTAGCAGCCTTAGGCAAAGAATTTCAAAATGAGGATCTTATAAACAAGGTGTTAAGATGTTTAAGTAGAGAATGGCAACCCAAAGTAACGGCCATTTCTGAATCAAGAGATTTGTCTAACATGTCTCTTGCCACTTTATTTGGTAAGTTGCAGGAACACGAGATGGAACTATTGAGATTGCACCAAAATGAAGAAAATGACAAGAAAAAGAAAGGAATTGCTCTTAAAGCATCATCCTCAATTCAAGAAGAAAGTGATCAGGATAATGATCCAGATGATGATGATGATGATCTAAGTCTCTTTGTAAAAAGATTCAACAAGTTTCTTAAAGTAAGAGGAAATCAGAGGCGACCAAATTTTAAATCAAAGAGAAGGACAGAAAATTCATCCTCTATTCTAAAATGCTTTGAATGCAATCAGCCTGGACATCTGAGGGTTGATTGTCCCATCTTCAAGAAAAAGATGGAAAAATCTGAAAAGAAAAATCATAGTGAAAAGAAACTGAAGAAAGCATACATCACATGGGATGAAAATGATTTGGAATCCTCTGAAGATTCTGAAAATGAAGAGATAAATCTCTGCCTTATGGCCAAAAGTTACGAAAGTGATGAAGAGGTAACATCTTCAAACAACTTATCTATTTCTTTTGATGAATTGCAGGATGCATTTGCTGATTTGCATAAAGAATCAATTAAACTTGCAAAATTAGTTTCATCATCAAAGAAAACAATTTCAAATTTAGAAAATGAAGTTTCGAAATTAAACAAAGAATTAGATCTTCTTAGAAATGAAGTCTCAATCTCTAGAACAAATGAAAAAGTTAATATCTCCACTATTAATGACAAGAAAATAACAGATTCTTGTAGTTGTTGTGATAAATATGTAAAAGAAATTAAAGAGTTGAAAAATTCACTTGCAAAATTTTCATATAGTAGAAATAATTTAGATGTTATATTAAGTAAACAAAGATATGTGTCTAATAAAAATGGACTAGGGTATAAATCTGAAAAACAACAAAAGGTTCATAAAAACGTTTCCACTTCCACACAAAAATGTAATTCTAATTCTATCACTTGTTTTTACTGTGGAAGAAGAGGACATGGCATATCAACTTGCTACTTCAAGAAAAATTACAGTAACATTAAAATGATATGGGTCCCAAAAGGATCCTCAGTTTATACTAACATGCAAGGACCCAATAAAATTTGGGTACCTAAGTCAAAAACTTGATTATGCAGGTGTCTTTGAGAAAGAAGTGGTACATAGATAGCGGATGCTCAAAACATATGACTGGAGATGCATCAAATTTTACATATATATCTCCAAAGAAAAGCGGGCATGTAACATATGGTGACAACAACAAAGGTAGAATTCTTGGAGTGGGTAAAATAGGTACAAATTCTTCAAACTCCATTGAAAATGTTCTACTTGTTGAAGGCCTTAAACACAACCTGCTTAGCGTTAGTCAACTATGTGACAAAGGCTATCTAGTATCATTTGATTCTCAGAAATGTCTTATAGAACATAAGCATGACATTAATATAAAGCATGTAGGACATAGAGTCAATAATGTTTACATGATAGACTTAAGCATAAAACAAGAAAACAATCATTGCTTTCTTAGTAAAGATGATGATCCATGGTTATGGCATAAAAGAATTGCTCACATAAACATGGATCACTTAAATAAGTTAATTTCAAAAGATTTAGTAGTTGGTTTGCCTAAATTGAAATTTGAAAAAGATAAACTATGCGATGCATGTCAAAAGGGCAAACAAACAAGAGTCTCATTCAAACCTAAAAATGTTGTTTCAACCACTCGACCATTACAGTTATTGCATATGGATCTATTTGGTCCATCTAGAACCATGAGTTTTGGAGGAAATTACTATGCTCTAGTTATAGTTGATGATTTCTCTAGATATACTTGGACACTATTTATTACACATAAAAGTGATTCATTCCAAGCATTTAGGAAACTTGCTAAAGTCATACAAAACAAGAAAAATCTCAAGATTGCATCCATTAGAAGTGATCATGGGGGTGAATTTGAAAATAAAGATTTTGAATTATTTTGTGATGAACATGGTATTGAACATAATTTTTCTGCACCAAGAACCCCTCAACAAAATGGAGTTGTTGAGAGGAAAAATAGGTCATTGGAAGAAATTGCAAGAACTTTATTAAATGATACTACTCTTCCAAAGTATTTTTGGGCTGAAGCAGTCAATACTGCATGTTACATCATGAATAGGGCCTTGATAAGACCTATTTTAAAGAAAACCCCATATGAGTTATTTAATGGTAGAAAACCTAATATTTCTCATCTACATGTTTTTGGTTGCAAGTGCTTTGTACTTAATAATGGTAAAGATAATCTAGGAAAATTCGATGCAAAATCTGATGAAGGCATTTTTCTTGGATATTCATTACAAAGAAAAGCATATAGAATATATAATAAGAGAACTATAAATATAGAGGAATCCATTCATGTTACCTTTGATGAATCTAATGCTATATTGTCAAGAAAGAATATGCTAGATGACATTGCAGATTCTTTAGAACATATGAACATTCATGAACAAGATTCCAAAGGAAATGACAAAGGAAACAATGAAGATCCTCCAGAAGAAGTCAAATCCAATGATGCACTTCCAAGAGAATGGAAAACTTCAAGAGATCATCCCCTCGACAACATTATTGGTGATATCGCAAAAGGGGTAACAACTAGACACTCTCTTAAAGATTTATGCAATAATATGGCTTTTGTATCCATGATTGAACCTAAAAATATAAAATAAGCCATAATCGATGATAATTGGATCATTGCCATGCAAGAAGAATTAAACCAATTTGAAAGAAATAATGTGTGGAAATTAGTAGAAAAACCTAAAAATTATCCTATCATAGGAACAAAATGGGTTTTTAGAAATAAATTAGATGAACATGGTATAATTATTAGAAATAAAGCCAGGTTAGTAGCAAAAGGGTATAATCAAGAAGAAGGAATAGACTATGAAGAAACATATGCTCCTGTTGCAAGATTAGAAGCCATTAGAATGCTATTGGCATATGCATCCATAATGAATTTTAAACTTTATCAAATGGATGTTAAGAGTGCCTTTCTAAATGGCTTAATTCAAGAAGAGGTATATGTTGAACAACCCCCTGGTTTTGAAATTCCTGATAAACCAAACCATGTTTATAAATTACAAAAGGCTCTTTATGGTTTGAAACAAGCCCCTAGGGCATGGTATGAACGATTAAGCAATTTTCTTCTAGAAAAAGATTTCTCCAGAGGTAAAGTGGATACCACATTGTTCATAAAGAGAAAGCATAATGATATTTTTTTGGTTCAAATATATGTTGATGATATAATTTTTGGATCCACTAATGATTCATTGTGCAAGGAGTTTTCCCTTGATATGCAAAGTGAATTTGAAATGTCAATGATGGGAGAACTAAAGTACTTTCTGGGATTACAAATCAAGCAAACTCAAGAAGGTATATTCATCAATCAATCCAAATACTGCAAGGAATTGATCAAAAGATTTGGGATGGATAGTGCAAAACACATGTCTACACCGATGAGCACTAATTGTTACTTAGATAAAGATGAATCTGGTCAGTCTATAGACATAAAACAATATCGAGGTATGATCGGATCTCTTCTTTATTTATCTGCTAGTAGACCTGATATTATGTTTAGTGTATGCATGTGTGCTAGGTTTCAATCCAACCCTAAACAATCACATTTAAGTGCAGTAAAGAGAATCATGAGATATCTATTAGGAACAATCAATTTAGGATTATGATATCCTAAGAATTCAACATGTAACTTAATAGGATATTCTGATTCTGATTTTGCCGGATCTAAAACTGATAGAAAAAGTACAAGTGGAACTTGTCAATTTATTGGATCGGCTCTTGTCTCATGGCATAGTAAGAAACAAAACAGTGTTGCTTTATCTACTGCTGAAGCGGAGTATATCTCTGCCGGTAGTTGTTGTGCACAGATTTTATGGATGAAGCAACAATTATCTGACTATGGCATCATTCTTGATCGCATACCTATTAAGTGTGATAATACTAGTGCCATAAATCTATCCAAAAACCCAGTTCAACATTCAAGAACTAAACATATAGAGATTAGACACCACTTTCTTAGAGATCATGTCCTAAAGGGAGATTGTGTATTAGAATTTGTTGATACTAAGAATCAACTTGCTGATATTTTCACTAAACCTCTCCCCAAGGAAGTGTTCTTCTCTATTAGAAGAGAATTAGGTCTCTTAGATGTAAGAGATTTAGAAAAATAGGGATTGATTGGTTGATTGATTGGTTGATTTACTTTTACCTTTTGATTGTAGATTATTTTGTTTGATCTTCTTTGAATACTTGTTTTTATGATAGAATTTATGATTTCTTGTGTATATAATAATTGAATGATTGAATTTAGTGTATTAGTAGTGAAAATTAGTCATATAGGATGTATTTAAGCATAAATATAGATATTCTCTTAAGAAACTAGTCTAGGATAGGCTCTGGTAATCGATTACCATCCAGTATAATCGATTACACATGAACAGGCAGCCTGTAATCGATTACAACATCCTGTAATCGATTACCAGAAGGCTTATTGGGCCTGTAATCGATTACCAATACCTGTAATCGATTACAATGCGTCATCTTCTATAAATACTCACGAAATCAGAGCTGCTGCGCAGCCAAAGCATCCTCCACGTTTTCCTCCATACCTAGAACTTCAAACCTTCGATTCTCACTCAATTCTTCACCAAATCACGTCCCGTAAAGCCCAATCTTCCTCTTTTTCACTCCTCTTTCACTTCCACCGATCAAAATCCAGAAAAACTTCATCAAATGGCAGAGCCATCAAAGAAGAGAAAGGGATCATCCTCCACCGCTACCGCTGCTGCCCATCGCCGTCACGGCCCATCCAGAGCACCCACAACACCTATTCCTCCTTCTTTGTCATCTCCAAGATCATCAACACTGTTTTCATCCGATGATCAATGTCTACGGTACCTTTCTCAGTTTTCTTCTAGAATAATCTTAGACCCTAAGTACCTAGACGTAGAGTTCTTTAATGATGAAACGTTTGATTGTTATCAAGTGTTTCAAAATTCTGGTCTTGTTGATTTCATGTCATTAAAATTGCCATATTATCCTGAACTTGTAAAGGTCTTCTACTGCAATTTAAAAATTCAGGATGGTATTATTATGTCTGAAGTGCATGGTACTTCTATGGTCATTGATCAGTCACTATTCTTTTCTTTGACTCATTTACCCAGTCAAGGTGCACCTTTTGAGGGCACCATTGTTGATGACTGGAAATTCGATTATTCGAGTCATGATGCTCGTCGCATGGTCTGCAATGATCAAGATGAAATGACTGGTAGATTGTTGGCCAGGTCATTAACTTTTGATAATCGCATCATGCATTATATCATTGTTAGAATTTTGCTTCCTCGGTCTTCAAATTTAGCACAAGCCTCTGAGGAGGATTTGATTCTTATGTGGGCTTTTCTTACCAGTCGTCAGATCGACTGGGCCCATTTGGTTCGGTACCGAATGCATAAGGCATTACGGGCCAATGCACCTCTTCCTTATCCACATTTGATTACTCTGTTTTTGCGTCATTTTCAAATTCCGCTTGATGATGAACCCTTTGTTCAAGTCAAGCGTTCCTTTGCAATTGGTGCTGGTGCAGTGACCTCCTTTGGGTATCGTAAAGATCGAAATGGACAATGGCTGAAGAAGGATGCACTCCCTCCTCAAGATGAACGTACTCCTTCACCTCCCCCTCAACGTGAAGATTCCGCACTCATGAATGAAGTCCTCTCCGAATTACGGGGTCTTCGTTCTTATGTTGGTGACCGCTTCGACTCGTTAGATTCACGCTTTGCCGGTATGGACATTCGTCTTACACAGCTTGAAGAGGATGTCGGATACATTCGTCAGAGTTTCGATCTTCCACCACCACCTCCGTCTTCTTAGATTTTAGTTTCTGATTATTTATCTTTTATAAGCCGTGTATTTTGGCTTTTAGTTTCTTAGAATTTACATTATTATGCTAAGTACTTTGCTTATTTATCTTGTGGTTTTAAATTTCAGTCTTGGATGTTTTGTGGTTGTTGACATTTTTAGTTATTTGGATTCTGGTTTGATTATTTCTTCTTTGTGAGTTTGGCTTCTTGTGTTTTATACTCTGATATTTATATATTTTTCTACTCCATTGTCATATCTGTGTTGATTTCCGAGTTCTTTGGCTTTTTGATGTTGCCAAAGGGGGAGAAAAGGTTGTAGAAAAAGCTTAAGAAAAAGCTTAACAAACTTAGAAATCAAGTGATCATGAATTCCAAAATATAGGGGGAGTAAACGAATGCACATTTTATCTATATACAATTGTTTGTTGCTTGCTTGAATCTTGATTTCAGGTATTGTATTGTCATCATCAAAAAGGGGGAGATTATAGATGCAATTGGCTTTGATGTTTTGATGATGATCATGATGATGTGTTGCAATTGATGCAAATGGGCTTTTCAAGATTAATATTCAAGACAATACTTCAAGATTACAAGTCACAACATCAAGATGATCACTAGAATATTAGGAAGGGAATTCCTAATTGAATTAGCAAAGGTTTGGCCAAGTGATTTAAATTAAAAAAGTGTTTCTCAAAGGTTTTACTCTCTGGTAATCGATTACTAGAGGATGTAATCGATTACCAGTGGCCAAATACGTTTTATAACAGCTACAAAAATTTGAATTCGAAATTTTAGACTGTGTAATCGATTACACAAATTTGGTAATCGATTACCAGCAGATAGTAAACGTTTTAATTCAAATTTTAAAGGCTGTAATCAATTACATAATTACTATAATCGATTACCAGACAGGATTTTCAGAATAATAATTTCAAGAGTCACAACTTTTCAAAGGCTTTATTCATGACCACCATTGGTCTATATATACGTGACTTAAACACGAAATTGCTCAGAGATTTTCAGAACAACAAAGTGTTTATCCTCTCAAAGAGCAAATTCATTTTATCCTCTTAAGAATTCCTTGGCCAATTCAATTGCAATTCATTAAGGAATTATTTGAGTGCTCAATCTGTAAAATCCATCTCTTTCTAGAGAGATTTGTTCTTCTTCTTCTTCTCATTCTCTAAGGGATTAAGAGACTGTGAGTCTCTTGTTGTAAAGGATCTCTAAACAAAAAGGAAGGATTGTCCTTGTGTGTTTAGAACTTGTAAAAGGAATTTACAAGATAGTGGAACTCTCAAGCGGGTTGCTTGGGGACTGGACGTAGGCACAAGGGTGTGGCCGAACCAGTATAAAACTGAGTTTGCATTTTCTCTTCCCTTAATCTCCTTTATTTATTATTGCTTTATATTCATATTCAAATTGTTTCATTTGAATTAATATTTAAGAAGATTGTCATTAAGGGAATTCATAACTTGAGTAAAAAGTGAAATAGATTTTTAATTAGGGGAAACAGTTTGGAATATCTTAATTCAACCCCCCCTTCTTAAGATATCTGAGGCCACTTGTCTAACACATTTGACAAATTCATGAATAGAATTTTGAACTTTCTCTCTCTCTCTCTCTCTCTCTCTCTCTCTCTCTCTTTTCCTTCATTATTGTTCTTTTGAGGTTCAATGTGGATCCTTCATGATATAAATGAGCTAAAATTCATAGTTGCTGGGTGATTGAAGTAGAATTCAAGTATGTAATCTCTATTTTTCTGATCAATTCTTGTAGTTAACGTGATCTTATTTTAGTTCTATGCATAGATGCATGTGAAGAGTGATCAACCTAACTTTTAGGGATTTGGATTGTGTGCAAAAAAGTTCGATTCCTAGATATGAATTGAAATTGCGCAAGGCTATGATGCCAGGAATGGACCAAATACTTGCATTTGTAAAGATTCATTGATCTTCTTTTGAGTTTCAAGGTTTGAGTCCCTAAGGAATTAGGGATTTGACCTGGAATTCAAGGATTATATTGCAAAGGAATTATGATTAGTCATTGTAGTTTGGATCTTGGTTGCATTGAACTAGGAAATTGATTAGGAAAAAGATTCATATGAAAAATTCTATGGATTTCATATTAACAAAATTTTGATATGTTTGATTTTAGTTGCGCTCCAAAAAATTGTTTCAAAATAAAAAATAGTCTAGTTTTGCTATAGCAAATTGACGCCTCGCTATATCAAAACATTACTTTTCTAAAAACTGAAACACCACATGTTCTCCATGTCAAATTGACAATTTGCTGGAACAAATGAGTGTAAAAATTGTATGATTCCCTTTATGTTACACATAGTCTCTATGGATACGATAACATTTAATACTTATTGTTTCTTTTCTACAAATTTGACTAGGTATACTTGCCTAATATGTTTGAACAACACAAACCCTTAGGAGAAAATTTAAAGGGTGACAATACCTTTTTTAACCTTCCAATTTTAACTCCCCCTGGGAGTATGCATCAGTTCTATTTCATATTAATTTGTGGGAAAACTACCCCTCAATTCATGCATTATGAACACAATTAACAATTTAAGCAACATAATGCAGTGATAGAAATAGAGAACACAAAGATATATCCATTTAACCAAGATTAGTTTTCATTAATAAACTAATAGGATAATAAAAAAGAAAGAAAAAACCAATAAAAAAAATATATGAATAAGCCCATGATCCTACGAAAACATATCTACTCCCTACACCATTCTCTCCTAAACTTCTCCCCCATTGTCATTGAGCAAAAAATAGAAGGGAGGAACAAAGGGTGGCTATTAGGCATGCTTGTTAGGAGAGGATTTTTATTGAAGATGAGAAAGAGGAAGGCATAGTGGTTGCTCTTGGTGGTGGTGGAGGCTCATGCTGCATGGGGGAAACTTTAGAAATCAAGGTAGGTCTGGCCTTGCCAGAAACTCACTCGTCAAAGTGGAGGAATCTCTCAAATAAATCATTAAGAGTCTTTTGAAGTTGATTCAACATTAGAGAACAATAACTTCTAGTCATAATGGATTTTTATGACTTGCTTCTCCTTTGAGTTCAGCCTACTCTCTATTGAACTAGTAGAAGGTTCAACAACAGGTGAAGGAGAAGGAGTGTGAAAATAAGAAACCTCCCCTTGAACCTTAGAAGGTTCTGTAGTTGTGACTCATGGGGGAAACAAGGGAATGAAATGGAATAGGTTGAGGGTTCACCATGAAGGGACCAAAGCTATAGACATTCTTCACAGTGGTGTAAAAGATGGGAGAATTAAAGAAATTTTTCATGTTTCAGTGTTGAAAAAGGAATCCTTTGTAGACCCAATAGGGGTCCTTTCACCAGCTACAACATCTGGTTCATTCTGAGCAGTCTTTGTAGCAACTTCAACCTTTACTGCCTTTTCAAAAAGGTTCTTCATCTTTTTCTTCTTTCTCCAAGGTGGAATCAACAATCCACAGCTTGTCCAAAACATTAGCAATGATTTCCATATTGGGATCCTCTTGAGCTTGTTTAGAACTCATAGTGTTCTAAACATCAACAATTTCCACACCCTTAGAAGGATGAATAGTCTCATTGAGTTTTTGCTTTATGAGATCTAGCATCCTCTTTCTGAGCAGATTGATCACCTTCATCAGCTATGGTCACCTCATTCTAAGGCTCAAAATGGTCTTCCTCATTCTTCTTCTCATAGAAAGGTGTTTTGAGGCTTAATGAAATGAGCCGTAGTCAAGAGGCTCCATAGAAACATCCTTTTCTTATTCTTCCTCTTCATTATGAGAGGATTCTTCTTTTTCCTCCTCATGTTGAACACTCTCATAATGGTCTTTAGACACCTCCTTTTTAGGGTTCTGAGAACCCTTAGAACTGACTTTCTCTTAAGAAAAAAGGTCATCATTCTATTCAAAGATCTCTTTCTCTAAGATAGAAACTTCAACAATACGAGAGGAAATGGTATTTTCCTCCTCACCATTTTCTGAGGCCTCATTTTCTTCCTCTTTAGATTTGGACTAAGGACTTCTCCCAGCCTTTACCTTCAACTTCTTGTTCTTGTTCTTCTTCTTCCTCTTCATCCTTGGCTTCTTCCTCTAAGGGTACTCTAAAATGCCTAAAAGCCAAGGTCATCAATATCCCATAAGGTACACAGAAGGTTGTCTTGATGGGTTTGGTGGTCTTGATCATATGATTGATGATCAAATGGAGTAGATAGAGAGGGATCTTCTTTCATAGGTAGTAAATGATCAGCAGATCAGAGTCAATCACTTCCTAGAATGTGCCAGCACAAGGAAACATAGAGTGCATGCATATCCAGTGCACAATCTTCGCAAAGGATGTAAGGGACTTGGATTTGAATTCATTATCCTTCTCTTCCAAAACCTTCTTCATGATTTTATTCTTTCTAAGCCCCATGATGTTAAACCACTCATCATAGAGCCTTTTGCTTTTAGTAAGTACACCAAAAGATCAACCAATAGCTATTTTGAGATTAGAATCTCAATACCCTTCAAATAAGCCTTCAATGTGAAGTTATTATTGTGCACCACAACAACAAAAAAGAAGGCTTTGACCAGCCTTTGGTAGATAGGTTCATAGACACCAAAGAACCTTGTCCACTTTCGCTTCTTTAGAAAATAAAGAATATCCCAGCCACATTCTTTGATCTCCAACAAATAAATGTATCTTTCTTTTATCACCTTTTTGTGGACCCAACTGCCATCAAATTTATCTAGAAACTTTTTATCTCTGAATAGAGCAGTAGCCGCATATTTTGAGCTTTTTCTCTTTTTCCTACATTTCTCCACTTTCATAGAACTTTCCCCTTTCGGTGACCTTATCACAACTACCTTTGATTGAAGAGGTATGACTATCATGGTTGTCTCTAAATCAAATCCAGAAGACACCTTTATTACCTTGCCTTTCCCCTTATCTTTGTGGGTAATGGGTGAGGGCGAGTATGAGGTTTCACTATTTGAGGTAGAGGATTGAGATGGGTTCTTTACAACCATGGTTTTGGTTCTGGCCGTTTGTGGTAGTTTTGTTGAACTCAAAAAATAGAGGGAAGTTCCAGAGAGGCAAGAGGAGAGAGTAAAATTGAGAGAGATTTGAGTGGTGTGATTAGTTGTTTACCCACACTTGTTTATATAGTAGAGCCAAGGAGAAAGAAAAGATAAAACAGAAAAACATAAATTTTAAATGGTAAAAACATAATCACCATTAATGAGCATGTACTAGGAATTGGCAACAACACCCAATTTAGTTAAGCAAACACGAGGTACATCAAATTTTTCAAATATTTAGCACCCAAGCATGGATTTCGCTCAATCAAAAGCATAAACATGAAATATCATGCCTAATTAGAGATCAGTCAAACATTTGGCATTAATTAAAGATTCAATAAATTTAAACTTGTCCTCAGCCAAAGGTTTAGTGAGAATATTAGAAAGTTGAAGCTTGTTTTAATGAATTTTAGTTGAATATTCCCTTTCTGAGCATGATCTCTGATGAAGTGGTGTTTGATGTCAATGTGCTTGGACCTTGAATATTGGATAAGATTCTTTGACAGATTTATAACACTCATATTATCACACCAAATGCAAATCTTTGTGTATTTTAGTGAGTAGTCGAACATTTGTTGCTTGACCCAAATGATTTGAGAACAACATGCAACTACTAAGACATACAGAACTTCCAAGGTTGATAAGGCAATTGTGCTTTGTTTCTTTGAAACCATGACACTAGTGATTTCCCAAGAAATTGGTAGGCATCACTGATGCTCTTTCTTTCTACTTTATCACCAACTAGGTCAACATCGCAGTAGCATACAAGATCAAACTCAAACCTTTTTCTCAAACCAAAGGTCATGAATAGTAGTTCCAACTAAATATCTCAAAATTCTTTTAACTCCAGTAACATGAGATACCTTTGGACAAGACTAAAATCTTGCACAGAGACAAACAACAAATACAATGTCTGGTCTACTAACAGTTAAATATAATAGGGAACCAGTCATACCTTTGTACTCCTTTTCAGAAGTAACATTACCTTTCTCATTCTGGTCAATGACAGTGGCCAGAAGTTTGGCTTCATCCATTCTGAACCTCTTTAGAAGGTCCTTTGTATATTTTTTTCTTGATGAATGAACATGCCATCATCTTTATAAATGATTTGAAGTCATAGAAAGAACTTTAGCTCTCCTATCATGCTCATTGCAGATTCTCCTTTAATTAGCTCAGAAAAATCTTTGCACATTTTTTTTGAGGTATCACTAAAGATGGTGTCATCAACATAGATTTGTACAATTAATGGATACCTTTTTAGAACATTTTTGAATAATGCAGTGTCCATTATTCCTCTGGAGAAACCATTTTGAACCAAGAATGAACTCAGTCTTTCCTACCAAGCCCTTAGAGCTTGTTTTGATCCATACAATGTTTTAACAAGCCTATATACTGTTGGCAAATGAACCAAATTAAACAAGTAAAAATTAAATCGTAAGACCAAGTGTTGTGTCCATAGGGACTTTGTTTGTGCTAAGCTATTTGTTTAAAACCAAATTCAAGTAAAAGTGCAAAAAATTAAAGCCTATGAACTACACATCAATTAAAAACAAGACATATTTCACATAAACATTAGATCTAACACATGGAATGCAAAGGTTGTAAACAACAATTAAATGGAATTGTTGGGGGTAATAGTGATACTAGACCAAATTCTTAGCAATAATAAATATTTTTCCCTATTTAATGAAACTCCTATGTCATCTCTGAAGTGACAAAAATACCACAAGAAGGGGGTTCAATTGTGATTTTTAAAAAAAATTTATGTTTGCTTTGAAAAAAAAATGTTTCTAATGTTAGTTCAGAATGAAGAAGAATTATGAGCTCAAAATATAATTGTAAGTTGCTCAGTATAAAAATGCAAATAGTTTTGGAAAACTATTTTTTTATTGTTCAAAGCTTTTGTTTGAAAGATAGTTATTTACTTCTAAAACCTTTTAGATAAAAAAAAAACAAGTTTATTTTGGGAGTTGGTTTAAAATGGTTATTAGGTTTTTTTTTTGAACAAAAACAAATATCAGATATTTGCAAAACAAAGTAAAAAGAGAGGGAAGAAAAATGCACATAAATTTTATACTGATTCACCTCAACCTTGTGCTATGTCTAGTCCTCACCCTTCAAGATGAGATTTCATTAATACAACCAGTCACAATTGGGCCATCAACCATTGGATTTTAAAACCTTGCTAGTTCCCCAACCAAACTTCAATCATAGCCTCAACTAGACCAACAACACCATCGGATTTCAGCTTTACCTTCAACTACTTGACTTTAAGACAAAAAATAGGATCTGTGTTTTACTGCACAAAATACATATTTTCACCTCAAAAGAAGGACTCCACTCAGGAATTGAATATCTCACTTCTATCTAAAGAATGTTACATATTTGTAAGAACAATATAGAAGTCGATCACTCCCACAGAGAGGGTTGAAGAAAAAATGTAGATTTCTCACTCAGACATTTTGTTGTAGATGTTGTTGTTATGGAATGCTTCAAGATGTTCATCATGCTCTTTGAAAATGCCTCATAAAGCTCCCAAGAAGACCGTTGAGGTGGACGCCACTCAATTGACAAGCTTCTAGAGCAAGCTGGTACATCTTACAGGTGTCATGAAGTGATAACATGCAGAGCCATTCTAAGGTTCCCATTTCGAGGAACCTTTCTGATGGGCATTTTGAAGAGTCATCAAAATAATCATTTTGATTTATGTTGGGAGTGAATCCATATTTGATGAATTCAGTTGATGAAGTTTGGATTGATATCCAATGTTGAGTAGCATAGCTTTATCACTCTTAACACTTCTTCATAGCTTAAAGCATTCTGAAGTCGATTACTTCAGAAAGACTCAGTAGAAGTTCAGTTGTTGGTGTGCTAGTGTTTTTTCCAAGGTGAGATTGAGTGACATTCTTCAGTGTTTCATTCTTATGTAGTTAGTCTCACATTTTGATGTGCCATCAGTGTATGTGGCAACATATGGAAAGTGAAGTACTCTATCAAATTCAGTCTTTTGATGTGTCCTCTGTCTATGTGGCATCATATGGAATAACTAATGTTGTTCATGTGAGGCTTTTTGATTCATTATGAACCATTCTGATGTTCAGAGTCAAGGTCTTCATCATTTTGATGTTGGCTTTGCTAGAGCTTCATTCTAAATTTGGATGCTCTTCATGTAGCCTTTAATAAGTCTTCTATGTATGGCCTTTGTTGTTCAGTATCTTTCTGATCGAGGCTGTACCCGAATCAAATAAACATGAAAATGCAGTAACTAGGAAGTGATCCTAGGTCGTTTCCCAATGAGCAGTGACAAACCAATTGTTCATAATATACTTGCAGTAACAGTAACGATTGGGGAGGGGGGTTGGTTGTTTGGTAATTAAAGAGCAGAACAAGTAAACTAGAATACGAAACTACTAATATTAAAAACGGGTTGTTTCTTATGATTCAGAAGCCATTCTCTTATCCTAGGTTATGGAGAATTCGTCCCTAACAGTCAACCACTTAATCCAACCCTATTTCAATTTACTAAGCGAAAATCAACTTAGGGTTTTCAATACGTGATTAGGCACCACATACACCAGTTAACCCTTCGTCCATTAAGCATGAACGTAAGTTAGGCTCAGAGGCAATTAATCGAACACGAAGTGTGCACTGATTAATATTCACGAAATTGGGATAACTGGTGAAGGGAAAACTGCCAGGAAACCACATTACAAGCGAAACCTCAAAGAGAGTTGGGCTTCATCCTCAAAAGGAATCAACACCAGAAAATCTAGCCTTCCATGGATTCAAACAGAAACGTAAATGAACAAAAACGTAAATGAGACAGAAACGTAAATGAAAGTAGAAGAAGAAGCAAGAATGAACTCGTAATTAGAAGCAGAAAACGGAAATTTGCATTAAGAACGAAAACCGTAACAAGGGAACAGAAAAACGTGAAAACCTCAAACCAAAGCTCTGAATAATGAAAATAGCATAATAGAATGCCTTGCACGAATCCCAAGGCTGCTATTTAAAAAGAGTCACTCAAAGTCACTGGGCTCTATTACAATACTCTGGCCCAAAACGAAATAAACACTGAACAACATAAAATAAAATTGCAAAATTTCCTAATTAGAAATTAACTAAGATAAGCGCTGCTTTATTTGCCCTCTTCAAGTCCATAACCAAAATCCGGATTAAGCCCAATGTTTCATTAATTCCTAAAATTAGATTAAAAACATCAAATTAGCTAAATGAGCCCAAATAATAAAACTGCCTGATTAATTGACAATTAAGGCCAATCAGTAATTAAAATGGTGCAAAAAGGGTCTAGAAAATAGAAGAAAATGATGGCACATCACTTTCCAAGAATCAAGTACTTAGAGGGAAACAAGCTTCATCATTATGATGGGCTTCAAGAAATCATGTGAGTTCTTAATTTTGACAGTTGTTATGAACCTTTGTGAGCATAATTCTGAGTACTTCAGAATGACTGAACATGTATGCTTCTTAAAGTAATAAATGAGTGAATAGGCATTTTGGTCCTTGTCTTTGTACCAATTTTTCAAATTAATCCCTATCTTTTTGAAATGTAAAAAATGGTCCTTATCTTTACACTAGTTATGCAAATAAGTCCCTACCGTTAAAATCCAATTTCCACTGTTAGTCATATGTCTATGTGGCAAGTCTTTGACCCCTTTAATTAGCTTCAGAGAAAGCAAGTCTCCTTCTCACATGAAAAAAAATTAAATTTCAATGAATCAAAATAAAACACTCATTCAGTTATGCATCCAAGGTTTTAAACTGCTGCAGATGAGGGCTGCATTGGCAGCTGCAACATTGTGGTATATACAATTTATGCTAAAATTTAGATATAGGTTAAACAATTTATGCTGCACATATACATGCTAAAAACAATAAAAATTAAATACAAATGCATAAGTAATAATCAAAAGTCATATATATGAGTAAAGTGAAGGAATCAAATAAGTTTAAGCTTACAAGGAATGAGAAGAAAGAAGAAAACAAAACTGTGAATAGCTAGACAAAAAAGAAAAAGACTTCATAGCTACTAAAGAGCATAGAAACTTACGAAACAAGGGTGAAGACTTCAAGAACAGATGATTGGCAGGAAAATCTTGCAGGGCCGATAAACCCTGGGTCTTGGCTGGAATAATGCTAATGAACAATGGGTCTGATGGGATTTGGTTGAAATTGCAGCTGTAACACAAAACCACTACTGCAATTTAAACCTCAATAGTAGCAGAGTTTCAAAACCGCAATTGCAGCTGCTGCAATTACCCATAATTTTCATAATTGTAGCCATTTGGGTTCTGTTTTTTTAGAAACCCTAATTTGAGGAAGAATAAGCAAGTTAAAATTGCCAACAATGCACCTCACTAACGGCGTTACTTTCAAATTTAACGACAAAGACTATTTTGCAAAACTTATGCAAAGATAGAGACTATTTTTTACATTTCAAAAAGATAGGGACTAATTTGCAAAATGGGTACAAAGACAGGAACCAAAATGCCTATTCACTCAGTAATAAATACTAAAATGCTTAAGTAGAATGTTAGTCATCATTAAAACCCATCATCCTTTCAATTTGCATTGCTAATGATTTGTCATAATTAAAACTAGGGATGTGGATTCAACAATCTCAACTCACTATAATCTTCTAACAATGATCCCTCAATTGATAGAAACTAAATCACTTAACCTTACTCCTAATTCCTTATCAAGTGCAATTTAAATGATTTGATATGATCAAGAGTCGTGAAGAGATAATGAATACCACTCTATCCCTAAAGAGACACTCATTAGTTAACATTCTGAAAACTCAGTTTTCAAAGCATTTTCCAATGACAAAGAAAACTACAAGACAAACACATGGTTGATCAATCCACAAACTAACATTTGAAACAGAGTGATGTGTCATTATTTTCTCCTATTTCTTAACCCTTTTTGTCACCATTTTAATTATTGATTAGCCTTAATTGTCAAATTAATTATGCAGTTTTATCATTTGGGCCTACTTGACTAATTTTGTGTTTTTAATTTAATTTCAAGAGAATTATAAGCAATTGGGCTTGAATCCAGAATTCGGTTTGGACTTGAAGAGAGCAAACAATTTTATTTTATAAAATCTTATCTTATCCAGATTTTATTTCATCTAGATTTTATTTCATCCAATCATATCTTATCTTGTCCAGATTTTATTTTATTTCTTTTATGGGCTTGGACTTAAAATAGATTTGAAAGCTTTGGGGCTGAGAACCTATATAACAGCACCAGGGTTTTAGTTTTGAGAGTTTTTTGGGAGAGGAGAATAATTCAAGGGCTTTAGAATTCCAGTTTTTACTGTTCATAAACACTGTTCATGTAGAATAAAATTCATTTTCTATAATTTCATTTCTGCTTCAATCTACAATTTTGTTTTCTGTTGATTAATGGAACGCTAAGTCTCCAGCGTTGTTTTCTCTTGAGGATCAAGCACAGCTCTCTTTGAGGTTTTGCTATTACTATTGAATTCTGATAAGTTTTTCCTCTTCACCAATTAATCTGTATTTGTTGTTATTAATCCATGCATGCATAGTGCTTGATTAATTGTCTCTGCACTTAATATACGTTCATGCTTAATGATCAGTTTCGTTCATGATTAATTGGTGTATGTGTTGCTTAATCACATAATGACAACCTTATGTTAATTTTCGCTTAGTAATTTAATATAGGGTTGGATTAAGTGGTTGAACTGGTTAGGGATAAATCCTCGTAACTTAGGATAAGAGACTTGTTTGTGAATCAAGGGGAAACAACATGTTTTAATTATGTTATTTTGTAATTAAAATTTGCTTGCTGTTTAAATTACAAAAACAAACAATCCCCCCCCCCCCAATTTGTTACTGTTTTATCACTATCTATTATGAACTTTGGTTGACCATTGCTCATTGGGAGACGACCTAGGATCACTTCCTAGATACTGCATTTTTAATGTTTATTTGATTCGGGTACGGCCTCGATCAAATTTGGCGCCGTTGCCGGGGAGCAGTGGGCCAAAGGTTCACAATAGTGTTTAGTTTTTTTTTGTGTGTGTGTAGCTCTGTCGTTTAGGTTGTGAGTGTGTGTTGTTTTGTTTTGTGTAGTGTTTTGTTTTGCATTTCAGTCGCGTCCCCTGTTTAGCGACTGTTTTAGTTTTGTGTTTTGCTGTGAACAGTGATTAGCGACTGAGAACTAGCGATTGATTTTGTAATTTAATTAGCGATTTTTGTTTTGATAGTTAGAGTTGTTATTTTTGGCTGATTTTTTGTGTGGTAGTTTCTTTAGATCCATATTTGGTGTGAAAAATACCAGGAGCACTTGTTGTGACAGTATTTGAGAGAGACAAAAAATTTGGGAACTTGTTTTTAGCAAAACTTAAAACGGCCATAAATTTTGCTTCAGGTATCAAAATGACTATTATTATATATGCATTTGGGGTAGGAAATAATTTTCCATACTTTGGCAACCCGCTTTAGCCAGTTGGGGTCTCCCAAACTCGAAAAATCAGCCGTTTACTAAGTTTCTTCTTTTAATTTTTCAAGTATTATTGTCCTATTTTTCTAAACTTTGCTTAGGTAGTTTTCATAGTTAGACTTTGAATTTTTGTTTGAAATTTTTTGTGCTATCTTTTCATGATTTTAGGGTGTTGCTGACAAAATTTCAGCTCCTTTGGATATCGTTTGACTATAGTTGTAGTTTTACCCCCTTGTCAGGTGCTTGTTTGAGAACACATTATTTGCTGCATATAGTGCATGACTAGGGGCAATCCACGTGACTTACAACCCTTTGATCCTGAAATAGATAGAACCTTTCATAGATTAGTTAGGCATAGTGTGCATCCTGATCATTCTACGCATTTTGAGCATTTTGAGCATTCTGAGTATTTTGTTGCTAGTGATTCTGAATATTCTGATTTTGAGCATTCGGCTGTTAATTTTCATGCTGAGAACATGGCTCAACCTCCACCTCGTGTTAGGAATCTTAGGGAGATGGCTGCACCTGATTTCACTTATGAAAGCTTGTTCATTCAATATCCTGATGATGGGTGTTCCATATGTTCTTAAGACTGGACTAATACATTTACTGCCCAAGTTTCATGGTCTTGTAGGTGAAGATCCTCATAAACATCTTAAGGAGTTCCATATTGTTTGTTCCACCATGAAACCCCTGATGTCCAGGAAGATCATATCTTTCTAAAGGCTTTTCCTCATTCTCTGGAGGGAGTGGCAAAAGATTGGCTATACTACCTTGTTCCTAGGACCATTTTCAACTGGGATGACCTTAAGAGGGTGTTCTTGGAGAAATTCTTCCCTGCATCTAGGACTACTGCCATCAGAAAAGACATTTCAGGCATCAGGAAACTTAGTGGAGAGAGCTTGTATGAGTACTGGAAAAGATTCAAGAAATTGTGTGCAAGCTGTCCTCACCACCAGATTTCTGAGCAACTCCTTCTACAGTATTTCTATGAGGGACATAGCAACATGGAGAGGAGTAAGATTGATGCTGCCAGTGGTGGAGCCCTTGGTGATATGACTCCTGCTGAGGCTAGGAATTTGATTGAGAAGATGGCTTCCGATTGAGAATATGGCTTCCAACTCCCAACAATTCAGTGCAAGAAATGATGCTATTGTCCTTAGAGGAGTCCATGAGGTGGCCACAGATTCATCTTCATCTACTGAAAATAAAAAGCTTGAAGGAAAACTTGATGCCTTGGTCAACCTAGTAACTCAACTTGCCATGAATCAGAAATCTGCATTTGCACCTGTTGCAAGAGTCCGTGGTCTATGTTCTTATGCAGATCACCATACAGATCTATGTCATTCTTTGCAGCAATCTAGAGTCAATGAGCAACCTGAAGCTTATGCTGCAAACATTTATAATAGACCCCTTCAGCAGAAAAACCAACAACAGCAAAATAATTATGACCTTTCAAGCAACAAATACAATTCAGGTTGGAGGAATCATCCAAATTTGAGATGGGCAAGTCCTCCACAACAACAACAGCCTGTCCCTCCTTTCCAGAATGCTGCTGGTCCAAGCAAGCCATATGTTCCTCCTCCAATGCAATATCAGTAGTAGCAGTCACAACAAAGACAACAAGCAACTGAGGCCCCTCCTCAACCTTCCTTAGAAGAGTTAGTGAGGCAAATGACCATCCAGAATATGCAATTTCAGCAAGAGACAAGAGCCTTCATTCAGAGTCTGACAAATCAGATGGGGCAGATGGCTACTCAGTTGAACCAAGCTCAATCCCAAAATTCTGGCAAATTGCCTTCCTAAATTGTGCAGAATCCAAAAAATGTGAGTGCCATCACCTTGAGGTCTGGCAACCAAATTCAAGTGCCTTCACCAGTAGCAGCACCTGCACTTAAACCTTTCAAGCTTCATTCTACACTTGAAAAAGAAGATGAGATAGTTTCACAAAAGAGGAAGCTTCCTGATCAGGGACCTTCGTCTAGTAGTTCTGACTTGCAGCAGCCTCTTATCCCTCTTCCATTTCCACCTAGAGCAATTCCAAACAAGAAGATGGAAGAAATGGAAAAGGAGATCTCGGAGACCTTCAGGAAAGAGAGGTGAACATACCTCTGCTAAATGCCATCAAGCAGATTCCAAGATATGCCAAGTTTCTAAAGGAGCTATGCACCCACAAAAGGAAACTCAAAGGTAATGAAAGGATTAGCATGGGCCAAAATGTCTCAGCATTGATAGGTAAATTTGTTCCTCACATTCCTGAGAAATGTAAGGACCTAGGTACTTTCTGTATACCTTGCATTATTGGGAACAGTAAATTTGAGAATGCCATGCTAGATCTAGAAGCATCAGTTAGTATCATGCCTCTGTCCATTTTCAATTCTTTATCTTTTATACCTTTGCAATCTATAGATGTGGTGATTCATTTGGCAAATAGAAGTGTTGCTTACCCTGCAGGTTTCATAGAGCATGTGTTGGTTCGGGTTGGTGAACTTATTTTTCCTATTGATTTTTATGTTCTTAATATGGAAGAGGGATTTTCCCATGGTTCAGTTCCAATTATTTTAGGCAGGCCATTTATGAAAACAGCCCGAACCAAGATAGATGTTTATGCTGGCACATTGTCTATGGAATTTGGTGATATTATTGTTCATTTTAACATTCTTGATGCCATGAAACATCCATCTGAGGATCATTCTATTTTTTGTGCTGAGATAATTGATCAGATTGTTGATGATTATATGTTTGATTTTGATTATGTTCCTCAAGGTAGGAAACATCCATTTTTATCTGATCTGCATCTTGTCATTCCTTATGCATTGAATCTGAATCTGAGTTTGAATTTGATCCTATATCTGATTTTTATGCTGAGAGTGAATTTGAATTTAAGTCTGGTGTTGTACCTCTTGATGTTGATATTTTAGAGTCAGAATGCACTAACCATGTTACAGGAAGTACATATACTTCTGACTTGCTTTATGAGGTACAGGCTGAGGAACCTTCCTCTTCTCCTACCTTGGTTCCTCCCACTGTTCAGCCACCACCCACACCAGAGTTGAAGCCCTTACCAGTAACCCTCAAATATGCTTACTTGGAGGACACGGAAAAATTTCCAGTGATCATCTCTGCCTCCCTTGCTGCTAAGCAAAAGGAGAAGTTGTTGCTAGTTCTCAAGAAGCACAAGAAAGCCATTGGATGGACTTTAGCAGACATTTTTGGTATTAGCCCATCTACCTGCATGCATAGGATACTTTTAGAGGATGGAGCTAAGCCAGTGAGGCAGCCACAGTGGGGACTCAACCCCGACATTCTAGATGTGGTGAAAAAGGAAGTGACCAAGCTCTTACAAGCTGGAATCATCTACCCCATTTCTAACAACCAGTGGGTGAGTCCAGTCCAAGTGGTTCCTAAGAAGACAGGCCTTGCAGTGATTAAGAATGAAAGGGATGAGCTTATCCCCATAAGAGTGCAGAATAGCTGGCGAGCTGAACTAGGTAACCAGAAAAGATCATTTTCCCCTGCCATTCATGATCCAATGCTTGAGCGCTTGGCAGGTAAATCTCATTACTGTTTTCTTGATGATTTTTTTGGTTATTTACAAATCCATATTGCTCTTGAGGATCAAGAAATGACCACATTCACCTGTCCCTTTGGCACTTTTGCCTATACGAGGATGCCCTTTGGCCTATGCAACGCCCCTGGCACCTTCTAGCGGTGTATGCTTAGGATTTTCAATGATTTTTTAGAGAGTTGCATAGAGGTGTTTATGGATGATTTTACTGTTTATGGATCCTCTTTTGATACATGTTTGGATAGTCTGGATAGAGTCCTTAATAGATTCATTGAAACTAACCTTGTGCTGAATTTTGAAAAATGTCACTTCATGCTAAAACAAGGTATAGTTTTAGGGCATATAATTTAAAGTAGGGACATAGAGGTAGACCTTGCAAAAATAGCTATTATTTCACAATTGCCTTACCCCTCTTGCGTGCGAGAGGTTCGTTCTTTTCTTGGTCATGTAGGGTTTTATAGGTGCTTTATCAAGGATTTTAGCAAAGTTACCCTTCCACTATCCAATCTGCTGCAAAAGGAGGTGGAGTTTGATTTTGATGACCGGTGCAAAGAGGCTTTTGATTGCCTCAAGCATGCGGTGACTACCACCCCTATCATTCAGGCACCTGATTGGACAGCCCTATTTGAGTTAATGTGCGATGCATCCAATTACGCATTGGGGATTGTCCTTGCTCAAAAGATTGATAAGATGCCTCGAGTGATCTACTACGCTTCTAGAACGTTGGACGTTGCTCAAGCAAATTACACTACCACAGAGAAGAAGCTATTAGCGATAGTTTTTCTCTTGAGAAATTTCGTTCATATTTACTTGGTACTCGTGTTATTGTTTATACTGACCATCCAGCTCTAAAGTACCTGTTGAAGAAGGCTGAATCAAAGCCTAGATTGATCAGGTGGATGCTTCGGCTCCAAGAATTTGATTTGGAGATCCGTGATCGGAGTGGTGCGCAAAATCTCGTGGCTGACCACCTGAGTAGGATTGAGCGTGCGTCTGAGGACTCACCCATTTAGGATGATTTTCTGGATGACCATTTGTACATTCTGTATAATATTTATGATTCCTTCCCCACTCCTTGGTTTGCTAATATTGTGAATTATTTGGTTGCTTCTATTTTTCCTCCCTTAACATCTAAAGCTTAAACTGATAAAATTAAGAGCGATGTTAAGCATTATATTTGGGATGACCCCTATTTGTAGAAATTGTGCAGTGACCAGGTTATTAGGAGATGCATTCCAAACCATGAGATTGACTCAGTCCTGAAATTTTGTCATTCTTCCGCACCAGGTGGACATCTTGGCATACATAGGACAGCTCGCAAGGTGCTTGACTGCGGTTTCTATTGTCCCGCCATCTTCAAGGATGCGTGGAAAATTTGTAGCACTTGTGAGCCTTGTAAGAAAGTAGGCGGCTCACTTTCATGGAGACAACAAATGCCCCAACAACCCATGTTGTTCTGTGAGGTGTTTGATGTCTGGGGTATAGACTTTATGGGGCCTTTCCCTATCTCTTTTGGTTTTGTTTATATTCTCTTTGCTGTTGATTATGTTTCAAAATGGGTGGAAGCCAAACCCACCAGAACTAACGATGCTAAGGTTGTTGTGGATTTTGTTAGATCTAATCCATTTTGCAGGTCTGGAGTCCCTAGAGCCATCGTTAGTGATCAAGGCACCCATTTTTGTAACAGATCCATGTATGCCTTGCTAAAAACGTATGGGGTCGTGCACAGAATTTCCACACCATACCACCCCCAAACTAATGGGCAGACTGAGATTTCAAATAGGGAGATAAAAAGGATCTTGGAGAAGATTATGCAGTCAAATAGAAAGGATTGGAGCACCAGGCTAGATCATGCTTTTTGGGCGCATAGGACTACCTATAAAGCACCCATAGGAATGTCTCCTTATCGGGTTGTCTTTGGCAAGACATGTCATCTTCCTGTAGAGATAGAGTACAAAGCCTACTGGGCTTAAAAGACATGCAACTTCTCTATTGATCAGGCTAGAGAGGAAAGGTAGTTGCAACTAAGTGAGCTAGATGAGATCCGTTTAGAAGCCTATGAGAATTCCAAATTCTACAAGGAGAAGACCAAGAAGTTCCCTGACAGTTTGATAGCTAAGAAGGACTTTCTGGTTGGGCAAAAAGTTTTGTTATATAACCCTATTTCTGGGGGGATTTGATGTGTCATTATTTTCTCCTATTTCTTAACCCTTTCTGTCACCATTTTAATTACTGATTAGCCTTAATTGTCAAATTAATTATGCAGTTTTATCATTTGGGCCAACTTGACTAATTTTGTGTTTTTAATTTAATTTCAGGAGAATTATAAGCAATTAGGCTTGAATCCGGAATTGGGCTTGGACTTGAAGAGAGAAAACAATTTTATTTTATCAAATCTTATCTTATCCAGATTTTATTTCATCTAGATTTTATTTCGTCCAGATTTTATTTCATCCAATCTTATCTTATCTTGTCCAAATTTTATTTTATTATGTTTATGGGCTTGGACTTAAAATAGATTTGTAAGCTTTGGGGTTGAGAACCTATATAACAACACCAGGGTTTTAGTTATGAGAGTTTTTTGGGAGAGGAGAATAATTCTAGGGTTTTAGAATTCCAATTTTTACTGTTCATGCACACTGTTCACGTAGAATAAAATTCGTTTTCTGTAATTTCGTTTCTGCTTCAATCTACAATTTTGTTTTCTGTTGATTAATGGAAGGCTAAGTCTCCAGCGTTGTTTTCTCTTGAGGATCAAACACAACTCTCTTTGATGTTTTGTTATTACTATTGAATTCTGATCAGTTTTTCCTCTTCACCAATTACTCTGTATTTGTTGCCATTAATCCATGCTTAGTGCTTGATTAATTGTCTCTACGCTTAATTTATGTTCATGCTTAATGATCAGTTTCGTTCATGATTATTTGGTGTATGTGTTGCTTAATCACATAATGACAACCTTTTGTTAATTTTCGCTTAGTAATTTAATTTAGGGTTAGATTAAGTGGTTGAACTGGTCAGGGATAAATCCTCGTAACCTAGGATAAGAGACTTGCTTGTGAATCAAGGGGAAACAACATGTTTTAATTATGTTATTTTGTAATTAAAATTTGCTTGCTATTTTAATTACAAAAGCAAACAACCCCCCCCCCAACTGTTTTAACTGTTGTATGACTATCTATTATGAACGTTGGTTGACCATTGCTTGTTGGGAGACGACCTAGGATCACTTCCTAGATACTGCATTTTTAATGTTTATTTAATTCGGGTATGGCCTCGATCATAAAGAAATGGAAATAACATTGAACATTCATTAAATATATAGTTAAGATAATTACATGAGCATTGCTAGTATGTCAAATCCCCAACTGTAGGAAAAACTAGCTTCTCATAGACATGAAAGGTATGAAAAATTGAGAGTTACAAGAGAAAGAAATGAAGAAATGGAGAAAATTGGAGGAAAGCCAATCGCACAATGACTTTTTGCCTTTCACAAAACCCTAGGTCAATCCTCCATCAATCCTAAGAGAATGTACCTTTTATAATGGGCCTAAGGACTTTATCCTATCAGGGTCTAGAAGTATCTATTGTGGAAAGGTACATTGCAAAAGAAGCTATTGAATTTTGTTCAGAGTACATTGAAAAGGAAAAACTGTTGGATCAAGTGGCCTCGGAATAATTAAGAAGGGGGGTTGAATTAATTATTAATGAGCCTTTACTAATTAAAAAAAACTTATCCTTCTTAATGTTACTAGATTCAATTAGGCTTTTAATACAAAGTTAAGAAAGTAAAGAACAAAAATATAAACTTAATCAAAAGTAAAAGCGATAATTAAATCACACAGTGGAAATTAAAGAGTGTAGGGAAGAAGAAGACAAACACAAGAATTTTATACTGGTTTGGCAACAACCCGTGCCTACATCCAGTCCCCAAGCAACCTACGGTTCTTGAGATTTATTTCAACCTTCTAAAATCCTTTACAAGCCAAAGATCATCAAGGGATGTACCCTCCCTTGTTCTCTTTGAAAACCCAAGTGGATGTACCCTCCACTTGAACTGATCCACAAGAGATGTACCCTCTCTTGTTCTCAGTATAACAATCCCCAAGTAGATGTACCCTCTACTTGTACCACAAAGGATGTACCCTCCAATGTGTTGGGACAAAGAATTCTCATGTGGTTAGTCCTTTGAATTCTCTTGGAAAGGGAGAAGAGAGACACAAAAGAATTCAGGCAGTTAGTCCTTCGTTCTTTTGGCAAAGGAAGAAGAGAATGAAAAAGATGAATAGCACAAGTCTTTGAACAAAAAACTTTTCTTGGAAGAGAAAGTTTTGAATAAAAACTTTTAGAAATATGAAGAGAAAAAAAATCAGAAAATTTTGTAGACAAAGTTGAAAGATATTGAATGATGTTGAGAGAAGATTGAAAGATAGTTTGAAAGATAGATGATTATGATCAATTTTTTTTTGTTTCATGCCATGGCGACATATTTATAATTTCTTGATGACTCAAGTCAAAACTTGTAACTCTTGGCAATTCCTTTAAAACTAATTACTTAAAAAGTTATGACTTTTTAAAGAATATTCAGAAACAAGTCACTTGAAGAATTGTGACTTTTGGAAATTAATTTTTCGAAAACAGTCACTGGTAGTCGATTACCATTAAGGTGTAATCGATTACACATCAACAGATGTGACTCTTCATTTTGAATTTTGAAAATCTTAACGTTTTAAAACACTGGTAATCGATTACATGATTATGGTAATCGATTATAGATTTGTAAATTAGTTTGAAAAACAATGCTGGCTACTGGTAATCGATTACTACCTTCTGGTAATTGATTACCAGAGAGTAAAACTCTTTGGTAAAAGATTTTGTGAAAACTTCATGTGCTACTCAATGTTTTGAAAAACGTTTTAGTACTTATCTTGATTTAGTCTTCTCTTGATTCTTGAATCTTGAGTCTTGAATCTTGATCTTGATTTTTCTTGAATCATGAATCTTGAATCTTGAAACTTGATTCTTGAATCTTGAATCTTTGCTTGAAACTTTGCTTAACTCTTGATTGTTTGGCATCATCAAAATAACCTTGGAAGACATTGCTTCCACAATCTCACCCTTTTTGATGATGACAATCTTGAAATCAAGAGTCTTGTTCTGCCGTTCACTCATCCCTTTCTCCTCCTTTCTTTTTGAATTTATGCTTAATTTTAAGTCTTGAAAAAAAATAACACCTTGATTTCTTAACTTGATTTCTTTAAATACCCATTTTTCTCTCCCCCTTTGGCAACATCAAAAAGGCCAAAGTGCGTAAGACATACATAATTCAAAAACATACACAAAGTATTTTTTGTAAAATAAACATAAAAGATTCTAAACCAATCATGAAACAAAACATGAATAAACCAAATTAAAATGCAAACCACATAGTCATATATCATAATTCATAAATGTTCAGTCATACTAAGTAAATATTAAAAGAAATACTAAGTGTTCAAATGTCATAATAATATAGCCAAATACACGGCTAGAAATCAAAGTCCTAATAATACTAAAAAAAATTAATAAAGTCTAAGATGATGGTGGTGGTGGTGGTGGTAGATCAAAGCATGTGCGAATGAAGGTGACATCTTCTTCAACCTTTGTGATCCTTGAGTCCATCTCGTTGAATCGCGTGTCCACTTGTTGTTCCAAAGCATCAAACCTTTCACCAACATAAGTTTGGAGTCCATCGAACCTGTCCAAAATACTTTGAAGGAGAGAAGATTCTCCTTCAACCGATAATTGTCCTTCATCATCATTTGGTTGAGTACCCTTTTTTACCCAAGAGCCATCACGCTCTTTGCGGTAACCAAAGGATGCAACCACAATAGCACCAATCAAGAAGGATTTTTTGATTGGAACATAAGGTTTAGAATCAAGAGGGATGTTGAAATGTTGAAGGAAAAGAGTGACTGAATGTGGATATGGTAAAGGAGCATTTAATCGCAATGCCTTATGCATGCGATATCGGACTAGGTGTGCCCAATCAATTTGTCGGCCAGTATGAAAGGCCCACATGACTATAAGATCTTCTTTAGAAACTTGTGCAAGGTTTGAAGATCTTGGGAGTAAAATACGAACAATGAGATAGCGAAGGATGCAGCTTTCAAGAGCCAATGAACCAGCAAGAAGCCTTCCGGTTATATCCGCTTGGTTGGTGCAGACCAACCAGTGGGCATCATGCACAGAAAAATCAAACTTCCAATCATAGTCCAATACACCTTCAAATGGTACACCGTCACTAGACAATTGGGTCAAATCATAGAAGAGGGATTGGTCAATGACCATCTTTATCTCATAAACTTCTGAAATCAAGGTACTTTCTTGAATTTCAAGATTAGAATAAAAAGCTTTTACCAATTCAGAATACACAGGTAATTTTAGAGACATAAAGGGAATGAGATTTGAATTTTGAAATGCTTGAATGCATTCGAAACTCTCATCAGAAAAGAAATCCAAATCTATGAACTTAGGGTCTATGATAGAACTAGAGGAGAAAAGTTTTGTGTACCGTATACGTTATTCTTCCGATGAGAACAATGAGGAGGAGGAAATGGAGGAAGGAATTGGAGTATCCTGAACCTCGGAATGTCGTTGGCTTCTACTTGAAGAACCTTTACGCTTCTTTGATGGTTCCGCCATTTGAGAGACTTTTTCGAAATTTCAATTGGTTGAAATGAAAGATAATGAAAAAAAGATGAATTTTGGGCTTTGTGGGGAGTGATTTGAATAAGAAATGAGTAAGTTATGGCAAAATGAAGAATTGTGAACGAGGGTTTGACGAGAGCAATGGAGGTTTCTAATTTCTGATTTCGAAATTTGAATTTATAGGAGCAGGGACACATTGTAATCGATTACAACATTTGGTAATCGATTACAGTATTGTAGTAATCGATTACCAGAGTGATTTTTAGGATAACTAAGTGCTAAATGAATTCTTAGAGTGAAAGGATTTAAAAAGGAGTCAAAGTATCTTATATAAAAAAAAACTCTCATATGAAAATAAATATATATAACATAATAGATTTTTAAACAAAAAACTTTATGAATGATCACATATCATACAAAAATCATGCAAGAATCATATGTACTATCAACTTTTTGTTTAAATATTAAACTTCATGCTTCAAGAAAGAAAATAACTCAATCAATCATATAAGCACATAGCAATCAATCAAGACAAACAAATAAGATTTTGTTAGTCATCATATAAACAAGTTAATTGAAAGAAAAAATTCAATCAACTAAATTTAAAAGAGAATGGTTTTGATGTTACCTTTTTCATAATTCAAGTGACTAGATCTTTGAAGGTAGAAGTCAGACTTTTGCTTTTTGCTTAATCTTCTTGAGAGATGTTCTCATCACTTTCATAGTCTTTGGATAGAAGGTTGATCTCCTTCTCCAAACCATCGGATGAGTCATTGTCATCCCAAGCAATATACGCCTTCTTGGATCTTCTTTCTTTATAGCTTTTCTTCTCATTCTTCTCGGGCAATGACTCATTTGAGGGACAATTTGCCTTTATGTGATCGGGTTGATTACACTTGTAGCATTTAAGTGTAGGAGAAACTTCTTGGGATCTCTTCCCATTGTTGAAGTTATGGCTTCTCTCCATTCTTCTATTTTTGATGAATTTATGAAACTTCTTCACAAAGAGTGAGAAGTCTTCTTTGTTGGTGTAGGATCGAGTGGCCTCAGAATAATTAAGAAGGGGGGGTTGAATTAATTATTCCTAAACCTTTACTAATTAAAAATTTACTATTCTAAGGCTTTTACTTATGTTGTTAAGAGAATGAGGAGTAGAAGAGAAACTTAACCAAAAGTAAAAGCGGAAATTAAAATGCACAGCGGAAAGTAAAAGAGTAGAGAAGAAGAAGACAAACACACAAGAGTTTTTATACTGGTTCGGCAACAACCCATGCCTACATCCAGTCCCTAAGCGACCTGCGGTCCTTGAGATTTCTTTCAACCTTGTAAAAATCCTTTTACAAGCAAAGATCCACAAGGGATGTACCCTCCCTTGTTCTCTTTGAACCTAGTGGATGTACCCTCCACTAGAACTAATCCACAAGAGATGTACCCTATCTTGTTCTCAGTCAATAACCCATGTAGATGTACCCTACCACAAAGGATGTACCCTCCAATGTGTTAAGACAAAGATCTCAGGCGGTTAAACCTTTGATACTTTTGAATGGGGATACAAAAGAATTCTCAGGCAGTTAGTCCTTTGAACACTTTTGTATAAGGGAAATGGAAGAATAAAAAGAATTATCAGACTGTGTCGTTTTGAATTCTTTGACAAGGAAGAAGGGAGACACAAAAGAATTCAGGCGGTTAGTCCTTTGTTCTTTTGGAAAAGAGAGAAGAGAGACACAAAAAGAATTCAGGCGGTTAGTCTTTGGCGAATTCTTTTTGGCAAAGGGAGAAGAGATGAAAAGAATGAATAGCACAAGTTTTCAAGGTTTAAAAAACCAGAAAACTTTGGAAAGCTTTTGGCACAAAGAAGAAGAAGAAATTCAAAGAGATTCAAGGCTTGTGAAGGATTGTAATGAATTGATTGGATTGTTAGCAAGATTCATTAAAAATGCAAAACAAAGCCATGCTTTTATAGATTCTTCATGTCTGGTCAAGAGAACCATTTAGAAGAGTTATGACTTTTAGAAAAAACTTAAAACCAATCTGAAAAAGTCAAAAACCATTTGAAGAGTTACATCTTTTGATTTATTCAGAAAAAATCACTGGTAATCGATTACCAAATAAGTGTAATCGATTACACAAAGCTTTTATGTGAAAGAATGTGACTCTTCATATTTAAATTTGAATTTCAACGTTCAAAGGCATTGGTAATCAATTACCAAAACATTGCAATCGATTACAGCTTTTTGAAATCAATTGGAACGTTGTAAATTCAGTTGAAAACTTTTTCAAATCCATTTTGCTACTGGTAATCGATTACAATAATCTGGTAATCAATTACCAGAGAGTAAAAACTCTTTGGTAAACATGTTTTGAAAAAAATCCATGTGCTACTCAGTTTTTGAAAAAACCTTTTCATACTTATCTTGATTAAGTCTTCTCTTAATTCTTGAATCTAGATCTTGATTCTTGGAAGCTTGATCCTTGAATCTTGATTCTTGATTTTTGAAATCAACTTTCCTCTTGAATCTTGAACTCATTCTTTGATTGACCTTTGAGCTTTTTGTCATCACCTTTGTCATCATCTTTGTTATCATCAAAACATCTTTGAATCAATCTTGATTCATCATGAAGCTTTGCTTCTACAGTTGGATCAAGTGGCCTCGGAATAATTAAGAAGGGGGGGTTGAATTAATTATTAACGAACCTTTACTAATAAAAAAAACTATCCTTCTTATGCTTTTACTATAATGTTAAGAAAGTAAAGAATAGAAATAGAAACTTAACCAAAAGTAAAAGCGATAATTAAAGTGCACATCGGAAATTAAAGAGTGTAGGGAAGAAGAAGACAAACACAAGAGTTTTATACTGGTTCGACAACAACCCGTGCCTACATCCAGTCCCCTAGCGACCTGCAGTCCTTGAGATTTCTTTTCAACCTTGTAAAAACCTTTAAAAGCAAAGATCCACAAGGGATGTACCCTCCCTTGTTCTCTTTGTAACAACCAAGTGGATGTACCCTCCACTTGAACTGATCCACAAGAGATGTACCCTTTCTTGTTCTTAGTCACAACAACCCAAGTAGATGTACCCTTTCTTGTTCTTAGTCACAACAACCCAAGTAGATGTACCCTCTACTTGTACCATAAAGGATGTACCCTCCAATGTGTTAAGACAAAGTTCTCAGGCGGTTAGTCCTTCGAAACTTTATGAAGGGGATACAAAAGATATCTCGGGCGGTTAGTCCTTTGAAATCTTTTGTATAAGGGAAAGGGAAGAATCAAAAGAATTCTCAGACTGTGTCATTTTGAATTCTTTGACAAGGGAGAAGGGAGACACAAAAGAATTTAGGCGGTTAGTCCTTCGTTCTTTTGGAAAAGGGAGAAGAGAGACACAAAAAGAATTCAGGCGGTTAGTCCTTGTCGAATTCTTTTTGGCAAAGGGAGAAGAGAATAAAAGATATAGCACACTTTTGTTTTCAAGGTTTGGAAAACCAGAAAACATTAGAAAGCTTTTGCAAAGGAAGAAGAAGAAGAAGAAGTTCAAGAAAATGTTCAAAGAGATTCAAAGGTTGTAAAAGAATATGTGGAAAAATTGTTTGTAAAGGTTGTAAGTGTTGTTCAAATGCAAATCAAGGTCTTGCTTTTATAGACTCTTCAAGTTTGGTCAAGAAGACCATTGGAAGAGTTATAACCTTTAGAAAAATCTAAAAACCATTGGAAGAGTTACATCTTTTGATTTTTCTTCAAAACTTGTCACTGGTAATCGATTACCAAATCCTTGTAATCGATTACACAAAGCATTTTATGAAAGAATGTGACTCTTCACAATTGAATTTGAATTCCAACGTTCAGATGCACTGGTAATCGATTACCAATATCTTGTAATCGATTACACCATCTTGAAATTAATTGGAACGTTGCAAATTGAGATGAAAACTTTTGAAATCAAACTTTGCCACTGGTAATCGATTACCAGAGAGTAAAAACTCTGGTAACTTAGAAAATTTTGAGAAAACTCTTTTGAAAAACAAAACTATGCTATGTTTCTTTTTTGAAAAATATTTTCAATACTTCCCTTGTGAAGTCTTCTTGATTTCTTCTCTTGGAACTTGAATTCATCTTTTCTTGAATCTTGAAATCAAACTTCTCTTGATTCTTGAATTGTTGACTCAATCTTGAAATCATTCTCTTGGGCTTTTTGTCATCATCTTTTGTTATCATCAAAACATCTTGAATCAACTTGATTCATCATCATGAAGCTTGCTTCTACATTCTTCATCATCAGATTCTTCTTCTTCTTCTTGCATTGAGGAAGAGGCTTTGAGTGCTATACTTCTTTTCCTTTTGTTGGTTTCTTCATTTTGGTTTAGACATTGGAGTTCTATTTCATTTTGGTTGACTATGTCTATGAATCTTTTCTGCATACTTTGGATGTTTTCATTAGGGTTCATCCTAAACAATTCATATTCATGTGTAAAGGTGTTGACTCTCTTTTGTTTTCTGCTGAATTTCCACTTGCAAAAAAACAAAGTTTTGAAACCGAAGTTTAGAAAGCTTTTTGGCAAGAGTTTTTTCAAAGAAAAAAAATGGGCAATGGTTAGAAAAGATTTGAAAGAGATATGTGTTTTTTATACTGGGATATCTTGTAAAAAGCATGCCAAAGTCTTGCTTTTATAGACTCTTCATGTCTGGTAAAAAAAACATTGGAAGAGTTATGACTTTTGAGAAAATCATGTTAAGAGTTATAACTCTTAACTTTTTCTTGAAAACTATTCACTGGTAATCGATTGCCACAATGGTGTAATCGATTACACAATGTATTTTATGAAAAGTTGTGACTCTTCACAATTGGATATGAATTCCAACGTTCAGATTCACTTGTAATCGATTACTAATATAGTGTAATCGATTACACTATTTGAAAATCATTTTGGAACTTTACAAATCATTTGAAAACATTTTGAAAACCAATCTAGTTACTGGTAATCGATTACTGCTAACTGGTAATCGATTACTAGAGAGTAATCACTCTGGTAACTTAGAAAATTTGAGAAAATTCTTTTGTGAAACAAAATTCTGCTATTTGGTTTTTGAAAAATTCTTTTAATACTTATCCTATATGATGTCTTGACTTGTTGCTTCTTGATTTCTTCTCTTGAATCTTGAATCTTGGATGGGATTTATGCTTGATCTTGAAGTCTTGAATCAATCTTGAATCACTCACTTGGGCTTTTGGCATCATCAAAATTGCTTGGTTCGTCATCATGAAGCTTGCTTCTACAATGTCCCCCTTTTTGATGATGACAAACCTGAAATCAAGAAACACATACAAACTCTATCTTCTAATCGATCACTCACTTAATTCTCCCCATTTGTTATTGAGTTTAAGTTTCAATTGAAGTTAAGTTATTTAATTATATGAGTTCTTGATTTAATCCCAACTTTCTCTCCCCCTTTGGCATCAACAAAAAGCCAAAGTGTGTATAGAGACATAAAATCATACATTCACTCATAATCATCCAAGCATTTTAATCCATGCAACAAGCAAGGAGGACAATAATTCATAGATAAACTAAGCAAGGAAGATAATAATTCATCCATAAACTATTATAAAATGTCAGATAATTAGAAAGTCATCCAAGATAACCAAATTAAAACAACTAATTTAGAAAGTAATATACTAATAAGTGTATCAAAACATAGCCAAATACACGGCTAGAAATCAAAATACTTTATATCTGAAAACTCTTATATGAAAATAAATATATATAACATAATGGATTTTTGAAAAAATTCATGAATGACTCTTAAGCAAGTAATTCACATATCATATTAAAAATCATGCAAGAATAATATACATCATTAAATATTTGTTTTAAGAATAAACTTCATGTTTTGAGAAAGGACAAATAACTCAATCAAACATATAAGCACATACTCACAATAGCAATTAACAAGACAAACAAATAAAATTTTGTTAGTCATCATATAATAAGTTAATTGAAAGGAAAGTTTCAACCAATTTAATTTAAAAGAGAATGGTTTTGATGTTACCTTTTTCATGATTTAAGTTCCTAGATCTTCAAAGATGGAAGTCAGACTTTGGCTTTTTGCTTAGTCTGCTTGAGAGATGTTCTCATCACTCTCATAGTCCTTGGATAGAAGGTTGATCTCCTTCTCTGAACCATCGGATGAGTCATTGTCATCCTATGCAATATAAGCCTTCTTGGATCTTCTTTCTTCATGACTTTTCTTCTTATTCTTCTCGGGCCATGACTCATTTGTGGGGCAGTGTGCCTTTATGTGACCGGGTTGATTACACTTATAGCATTTAAGTGTTGGGGAACCTTCTTGAGATCTCTTCCCATTGTTGAAGTTATGGCGTCTCTCCATTCTTCTATTTTTTATGAATTTATGAAACTTCTTCACAAAGAGTGAGAAGTCCTCTTCATCATCAGATTCTTCTTCTTCTGCTTCTTGCATTGAGGAGGAGGCTTTGAGTGCTATGCTTCTTTTCCTTTTGTCGGTCTCTTCATTTTGGTTGAGACGTTGAAGTTACATTTCATGTTCCTGCAGTTTGCCAAAAAGAGTGGCAAGAGACATAGAAGAAAGATATTTACTTTCAAAAATGGCAGTTACCTTGGGCTGCCATTCCCTACTTAAACATCTCAAAACTTTATTAATTAAATCATCATTAGGAAAGGTTTTTCCTAAGGAGGCAAGGTGATTAACTATGTGTGTGAATCTTTTCTGCATGCTTTGGATGTTCTCATTTGTGTTCATCCTAAAGCTCATATTCATGGGTCAGTGTATTAATCCTAGATCTCTTAACATCAGTTGTGCCTTCATGTGTGAGTTGAAGTGTGTCCCATATCTTCTTAGCGCTTGTGCAGTTTGAGATTCTAAAATATTCATCTATTCCTAGGGCAGAGGTTATAATATTTTTGACTTTAAGATTGTATTGAACTCTTCTTTTGTCTTCTTCAGACCATTTATCTCTAGGTTTTTCTATTGTTGTGCCTATTTATGTGCTTCCATATACTATAGAGGGAAAATAAGGTCCTATTTCTATGGTTTTCCAAATGTTGTAGTCTATGGCTTCAATAAAAATTTGCATTCGGGTTTTCCAGTAGTGGTAACCCTCACCATTAAAGATAGGTGGCCTATGGATGGAGTTTCCTTCGAGAAACGGAGAATTTGAGGAGGTCATGAATCTTGAAGTTGTGAAACTTTTCACAAGATACCTGCTCTGATACCACTTGTTGGATCAACTGGCCTCGGAATAATTAAGAAGGGAGGGGTTGAATTAATTATTAATATGTCTTGACTAATTAAAATTTATCCTTCTAAATATTACTAGATTCAATTAGGCTTTACTACTAAGTTATGAGAAAGTAAAGAACAGAAACAATAACTTAGATAAAAGTAATGCAGAAATAAAAAGTACACAGCGGAAAAGTAAAGAGTGTAGGCAAGAAGAAAGCAAACACAAGATTTATACTGGTTCGGCCACAACCCGTGCCTACGTCCAGTCCCCAAGCAACCACCGGTTCTTGAGATTTCCAATAACCTTGTAAAATCCTTTACAAGCAAAGTTCCACAAGGGATGTACCCTCCCTTGTTCTCTTTGAAACACCAAGTGGATGTACACTCCACTTGAACTGATCCACAAGAGATGTACCCTCTCTTATTCTCTGTATTACAACCCAAGTAGATGTACGCTCTACTTGTACCGCAAAGGATGTACGCTCCAATGTGTTAAGACAAAGAATTCTTAGGCGGTTAGTCCCTTGAATCTTTGTAATGGGAAACAAAAGATATCTCAGGCGGTTAGTCCTTTGAAATCTTTTGTTCAAAGGGAAGAGGAAGAATCAAAAGAATTCTCAGACGGTTAGTCCTTTGAATTCTTCTGGCAAGAGGGAGAAGGAAGAATCAAAAGAATTCTCAGGCGGTTAGTCCTTTGAATCTTTTGGCAAGAGAGAGAAGGAAGAAAAGATAGCAGACCTTTGTTTTCTATAGAATTTCCACTTGTAGAAAAACAAAGTTTTGAAACCAAAGTTTAGAAAGCTTTTTGGCAAGAGTTTTTGCAAAGAAAAACACTGGGCAATGGTTAGAAAAGATTTGAAAGAAATATGTGTTTTTGATACTTGGATATCTTGTAAAATGCGTGCCAAAGTCTTGCTTTTATAGACTCTTCATGTCTGGTAAAAAAAACATTGGAAGAGTTATGACTTTTGAGAGAATCATGTTAAGAATTATAACTCTTAACTTTTTCATCAAAACTATTCACTAGTAATCGATTACCACAATGGTGTAATCGATTACACAATGTATTTTATGAAAAGTTGGGACTCTTCACAATTGGATTTGAATTCCAACGTTCAGATTCACTTGTAATTAATTACTAATATAGTGTAATCGATTACACTATTTGAAAATCATTTTGGAATGTTATAAATCATTTCAAAATATTTTGAAAACCAATCTGGTTACTGGTAATCAATTATTGCTAACTGGTAATCTATTACTAGAGAGTAATCACTGTGGTAACTTAGAAAATTTGAGAAAATTCTTTTGTAAAACAAAATTGTGCTATTTGGTTTTTGAAAAATTCTTTTAATACTTATCTTATAGGAAGTTTTGACTTGTTGCTTCTTGATTTCTTCTCTTGAATCTTGAATCTTGGATTGGATTCTTGATGCTTGATCTTGAAGTCTTGAATCAATCTTGAATCACTCACTTTGGCTTTTGGCATCATCAAAATTGCTTGGTTCATCTCATGAAGCTTGCTTCTACAGAGGTTGCATAGCAGCTCACCCAGGTGAGGTGCTTGCTTCCTCCAAAAGTAACTGGCTCACCCAAGCGGGCTGGTTACTTCACCTCTAAGTTTCCTAATGGGCCCAGGGGCTGGAAAATGTCCCCAAAGTGACCATTTTTCCCCCATTTTGAGTATTTTGCACATTTCCTTCCAAAACATCACAAAACCCTACGGATTGTGCAACAATTAATGTTAAGTAACTCAATTCGACCGGAAAGAATCCAAATGTTGGCCAACGATCATCCTCGGACGAAATTAGGGTATGACAATATCCCTCTCCCTATTTTGGTTGTATTGTGTTAGGGTCATGGGTGTGCCTATGCACACACCTCGATATAGTTTCATGCAATGTTATTGTGGTCTTTTGGGGCATAGCAGTGGCCTAGTGACTATTTCCTTTAGATGACTGTATTACCTCTTATGTAGTTGTGACTATGTCGCCTCATGTTATGTTATGTTATGCTATGCTATATATGTTGTGTTTACCTCATCTTTATTTACTTGGGATGTTGGTAGTATTACTCGTCTCTTAAAGAAAGAAAAATATACTCATATTTTCATAATCAAATTAATAAAGAGTTTTTAATTTAATGTTAAGTTTTCTAAAAGAGAATGCAGTGTCTTAGAGATGCAGGGTAGTGTCAAGGAGTCGTCTCTGCATGGTGACCGGCTCAACGGTGGGCATTGTGGGTCGTCATAGAGAAATAATGAGATTTTGGCAAGATATTTGGTTACAGGATATTCCTTTTTCCATTGTATACCTGATGCTCTTTGTTTTGTCGACTCATAAAAAAGAATATCTTCCTAGTATGGGTGTATGAGATCATTCACCTTACATAATTCTCAGGATGCATGGCTTTGGATTTGTTGCACCAATGGAAAGTACACGACCAATTCTGCTTATTGGGAAGTATATGATAGTATGGAGGATAGTCAATCACAAGCTATTGTTCCAATGCTATGAAACTTGCACATTCCTTCAAAAGTGCATTGCTTTATTTGTTTGTTGTTGCTTAGTCGGGTGCCTTCTAGATATAATTTGGAAAGTAATGGAGTCTTGCTAAACTCAATTAATTACCTCTTTTGTAATCTGGAGACAGAAACATCTGACCATTTATATTTTTTCTCTACCCATGCACTATTAAAATATGGATAGAATGTTATCTTTGGCTTAATGAATGTGTGGTACAGCCTGGAAATGCAAAGTTACACTTCTTGCAACATTGGAGCATCCATAAATCTATTAAAGGTGGACAAGTGTGGATGGCTATTTGGTCATCAGTGGTGTGGAACATGATAATTGTTATGCATACTTAATTTGCATATTTAAATCACATAGCAATTATCTAATCTTCCTCTCTTTTATTGCTTCTTTTGTGTCAAAACATTATGAATTTAGCTTCTTATGAGTTTTTATCTAGTAGATGCTAAAGTTAGTCAATTTACAATTTTTTGGTTGTATATTTTTTTGTAGTGATATTGTAGGAGGTTATGTAGCTTCATGTAGAGCTTGTAGGCCTTGGAACTTCTTCATCAATGGAGTCTCTTGCTTCTTGAAGATTAATGACAACGGAATGGAGAAGGAGGAAAGGTGATTGGAGATGCCACTTCAAGGAGAATATGAGTCAAGAACAAGCTCACCACCATAGGAAGCCATGGATAAGAGCTTAAAGGTAGGAGAAGATGAGTGAAGGGAGAGGGAGAAAGGGGAATGAAATTTTGAAAGAGAAAAGAGGGAGAATGAGGTCTGAACTTTGAAGTCTAATTTCTCAAATGATCAAAGTTCCAAAATACACACACAAGGCCTCTATTTATAGCCTAAGTGTCACACAAAATTGGAGGGAAATTTGAATTTCTATTCAAATTTCACTTGAATTTGAATTTGTGAAGCCAAATTTGGAATCAAAATTCCACTAACTATGATTAGTGAATTTCAACTATGGTTCAGCCCACTAAACCAAGATCAAATCCAAGATTATCCACTAAGTGTGCTTAGGTGTCATGAGACATGTAAAGCATGAATGACATGCACAAAGTGAGACTATTGATGTGGCAATGGGGTGTAGCAAGCAAATGGATTGAGCTTCTCACAATTCAATTAAATTTCTCTCCCATCACACACATCAAATAGTGCACTTAATACATGTGAAATTACAAAACGACCCCTAATACAAAAACTAGCCTAGGTGCCCTAAAATACAAGGGTTAAAAAAATCCTACATTACTAGGATACCCTAAACTTGTGGGGTACCCTCCCTACACTATGGAGCCCTAAATACAAGGTCCAAAAAATAATGAAACCCTAATCTATGTACAAAGATAAGTGGGCACATACTTAGCCCATGGGCCCAAAATCTACCCTAAAGCTCATGACAACCCTAGGGTCTTCTCCTGCATCCTTGGCCCAATCTTCCTGGAGTCTCCTTGCCATGGCTCTGGTGATGGGTCCCCTCCTTGGGAGGCTTGTGCCAGGAGGCATGGAAGAGGATTGAAGAACTGGAGTATTGTGCTCAGCATGACAATCTTGCTCAGTGCGTCAGGATCGCTCAGCCCAAGAAGCTTGCTTAGCACAAGAAGCTACTTTGGAATCCAACTGTCATGTGCAAGTGCGCTAAGCGTGCACCATGTGGCTATGCACAGGGTCACTTAAGCCAACTAGATATGTTTTCTCTACACTCAATGTGCCCATCTTGTTTAGTGCATAGTCAATGTTGAAAAACATAATTGTGCTCGTTTTAAAGAAAAAAAGAAGAGGGAACTTGGGGGATGCTATTAAGCAACAAAGAATGAGAGCTAGGGCGTGAAAAGGAAGGGAAACCACTTACTTTGGAGCATCTCCCTTCCATTTTTCTCCATTTTTCTTCCACCCACTTTCATTTCCTCTAGCTCCTTTTTGTATTTGTAAGCCTCTCATGACAATGAGGCTAAACCACCCATTGTTGGGAGCTCAGCAACCAAACACTTTTGAGGTAATGATTCTAACTATCTATTTAATGTTATTTCAATATTATTGTCTCCTTTATGTGCTTATTATCATGTTTATGGTTTGGTCACCCATGCTCATGTAGTGTTATAGGGTTTAGGCATTGGAAAATTTTTATTTCCTAAGAACTTGAAAAGAACATCTACGTAATCCATCTCTAGGATAAAATGGTATTATTTAGCCTAAATTATGCATCTTTGCTCATCATGCAAATTTTCTGACGTAACTTTTAAGGAATTCGGAGTGAAATCAAGTAATTTAGGCTCTCACACGTGAGGAATCATGGCTAGAGTAGGTTAGTGGATGTAGGTAATAATTGGAATAACATTAAATAGAGAAAAATCCTTGATGCTGCATCAAGAGTAGTTTTGGTGGGCTGAGCCCCTGACATGTCCGTAATTTTGCATCTTTCGTCACTTCACTACTCTGAGTGTTTGTTTTCTCACCCTTGCACATGCTTTTCTCTGTAGTTTAATTTACATCGAATTTATATTTATGCGTCATCACTTGACAAATATTCAATTCAATTCATTAATTGCTTAAAATTAGGCATATACAAACTCTGAATACAGTCAAAGTCCATGTGGACTTGACACTCAGTCTTATCATTTTAAAATATTACTTGGACGATGTGGTACACTTGCCAAGGATTTAACAGAACACGCATAACCAATACTTTTTCAACAGAACATCATTTATAGTAACAAGCTTATCCAAGATATTAAGTTATTTTCTTGGTTCTGGTTGAAGTATTTGATGACTATAGAGGTTGGGACATTCTCACAATGGCAGCTAAATACACAAGTTCTTTTGAAGGAGTTTATGTGAAAAGGAGGATAGGTGTGGAAATAATATATGATGAACATGGGGTGGAAGCTTATATGCAGTTTAAAAGGGGCATGTGCCGGCATGCAAGGGTACACTCTCATTTTTTCATGTTGGTACCAGTTGGGACAACAAAAGTTTTGTGAGACAGGTGTGGTCGAAACATTGATTATAGCATTAAAAGCCCATGTGTGATGCTCTCTAGTTGGAAGAAAAACCTTCAAGGCCTTTGTTTATGTGTTGTTATTATCTTTTTGATGTGTTGGATGGTGTTCGGGTTCTTATTCCTAGGTTAAACTATATTTATGTAATATCCCTAATTTTTTACTTCTCGGTAGCTCTCACACTACAACACTTCATGTGGTGGCACTTCACTCAACATCCTTGCTGGTCAGAATCCTCCGTAGGTAGCCTTTTTCCAAGAACTCGAAAAGCAACTTTGTTTGCTTCTTGGGTCAATGACTGATCCCACAAACCAACACAAGACTTTTCAGCATGCTTTGTCCACATTCACATGTTTTCTGGGAAACTTCCCAAAAGGTCACTTATCCCATAACTACTCCAATTCAAGCACGCTTAACTGTGGAGTCCTTATGTGATAGGCTATCAAAAAATGGATGCATCTTGTTGGTATAGATAGTACCAATTAATTCCTTTAAGTCATCCTCAGTTGTACAATCCCATACCTACATAGCCCAATCTCTCTAATTCTGGTGTAATTCACTCGGGGTGTTACATGCCCACCAGCTTTTGCTTGGTTCATCCTTGAATCATACCATACTGGGAGAGAGGTTTGCTCTAATACCATTTGTAATATCCCTAACTTTTTACATCTCAGCGGCTCTCACACTATGACATTTCATGCGGTGGCACTACACTCAACATCCTTGTTGGCCAAAACCCTCCACCCTTCAGAACCCTCCATAGGTAGCCATTTTTGAGACCTCGACAGTCAGCTCTGCTTGCTTCCATAATCAATGACTGACCCCACAAACCAATATAAGACTTTTCAGTATGCTTTGTCCTTACTCACACGCTTTCTGAGAAACTTCCTAGAAGGTCACCCATCCCATAACTGCTCCAAGTCAAACACACTTAACTATGGAGTTCTTATGTAGTAAGGTACTAAAAAGTAGATCCATCTTGCTTGTATTGGTAGTACCAATTAATTCCTTTAAGTCATCCTCAACTGCATAGTCTTATACCTGCACAACCTCTAGATCCCTCTCATTCTAGTGTGATTCGATTGGGGTGTTACAATTTACATGCTCTATGTTAATATAGGGTAACCGATAGAGTCTTGTAATCATCATAGGATTACATTTTGTTCCTTTTAAATGGTTTTGGGCACCCATATATTGTGCTCATTGATATATAGATATACTTTTGCTGAGTAAAAAAATAGCCTATGAATTTGTTGCTATAGTGGCACCATGTTGTCTAGCAAACTCATTCTCGAGCACGACAAAAAACTTGGCTAGAGATGTGATTGGAATAAGGATGGAAGCAGAGGATGTGAAAGTATGTTGTTTCATCTTATGATGAAGTATCCCAGCAATAGAACTTTAGGGATACATGAGAGATGAAAGAGCATAAAGAAATGGGTTTCTTTTTATTTTCTTTTAAAGAATTAACGGGTAAATTACTTTAATACCCTCAAATTAAATGATTTGGTTGATTTTT